>NC_045144.1:0-42895 GCF_008831285.2 Nymphaea colorata
AAAACAATTTCTCACAACACCATTTCTATTAGATAAAGTCATTCTCGAATCTAAAATGCGTAATAACACTCATGCATGTTCAATGGACTCTTCAAAATGGAGGCAATATGAATTTAAGCTAAAACAGTATAATCTTATGTTCATGGACCTACTATTATCCCATACCTAAATCAAATGCATGTTGATTCAAAATATCTATAAAATTAGCACGATAGTTTTTGACATCTCTCTTTATCAAAATACCAAATATTTCTTTTAAAATTATATAAGAAGATAGTACCACCATCATGAAATGCCTTATTTCTCCACTACCAAATTTTTCATTGAATGAAACTGAAATAGTATGCCATTTCTAAATGAACCTGCAACCATGCCACCAAATAGTATCTTCTTTGGGGAAAGAAATTACATGTATCTTCATTTTCTTACCAAACTTGAAACAAATAAATTTCCAATGTTTAATTGCATAGTCACACATGCTGAATAAGAGAGCATGCTTGGTCTGCATTCTCCCTCTTATAAACAAGACATTTGGAAGCAAGACTCGATCATAAACCATGCAACAGTCTAGAATCTGCGATAACGCATCCTTGACAAGCTAGTTAAGAATGTCATGGATCATCTCTCTAGGTTTAATTTTTGCAATGAACATATTTTCTAGGTAAACAAACTAGGAAGAAAGATCCAGGCAATCAGAGATGCCCTAAAATGAGGAACATTATGGTGAGAAACATTACGCTCAACTGGATTTTCATTATGTATTGTATATAAAATTGACATAGGTATTTCTATTCAAGCACCCCAAACTCTTTCATATCATTGTTTTACCTTGCTACAGGCAACCTCCATTGCTTCACTCACACGCAACTCACCATGGAGCCTGACATGCAGTTCTCACAAGCCTGTTCCAACACACTCCACTACTTGTGGTTCTAGGACGAAAGGAGATATCTTTAGCAATTGCCCACATAGTCATCTTTCAAATTCCATGGATTTTTTCATTTCGGGTTTTCTTATTAGTAATCATCTTTTGAGTTGATGGGTATGCAAATTCTTCCTATCGGAAAACATATTTATTTAGGAAGTGAGAGAATTCTCCTTCTCAAAGCTGTGCACCTCCTAGGAGAGGAGTATACCATCATCCTTCTGTACTCTAAAAAGAAGTTGAAGTACGAAGGCCGACATCCCATGATCGAATGTAAGCCATGTATCATAACAAGCAATGGGTTGAGTGAAGTGCTACTTATGCTGGGGGATGGTTTTCTCTTTTACAAGAATAAGAGAAGATGGCAGCATTCCAAGATTTGAGCGATCAGTTTTCTCTTTTACAAGAAATAAAATAAGAGGAGAAGATGGCAGCATTCCAAAGATTTGAAAGCAAACCATGTACCATGCTGTTGCTCTTTGTTGGGCGGTGGATTTTTGGTTTACCAGAAATAAGAGGAGAAGATGAGTGAAGGAAAATAAGAGAAGATGATGAAAATGAAGACATCCTAGAAACAAGCTCATCATTCGATTATTATATCACCGCTGCTAAGAAAAAAAGGACCCATTGTTTGATTGTCACCTCTGCTCCTAAAACATGACTCAATTATGCTATCATATCACCACTGATAGGGAAACCATGAGACACTCTCGTGTTATTATATCACATAGCAGAAACATTAGACACTCCGGACGCCCGTAACGGCCACCCTTTTCATTCCCACGTTAACACCCATAGTTCATAAACATGGAATTGACGCCCGCATTTTTGACATGCTCCACTAACCCTGCATGTTCTGCCGGCGCTCCTGCGACCTCAGCTGCTCGAAGAATCGAGCTATAAATTCCTCGACTTTCTCGTCCACCGTGGCATCATGCTCCTCCTCGTCGTCCTCTGATGGAGCAGCGAGATGGAGGGGCTGATTTGTCACCGTCGGCAAGGTCGATATTGGAGAGATCGGAGGCGGACAGCTCCAATTGGGGATCGTTGATGATGACATGGTCGTCGGAGTCGTCCGCGTGAGGAGGGTTGCCGTATGCGAGGGAAGGGAAGCAGTAAGGGAGCTTCATCTTGGCGCCCGAGATGGTGCCGGCGTGGAATAAGGGGGAGCCGGAGCTGTTGCTGCAGGAAAACTCGTAGGCCTGCGGTCGGAAGCCTTGGAAGCGGTGGGGGAAGAAAATGCGCCGGAAGGATCTGCCAAGCTTCTTGCCTTTCTGCATCACCATGGCGAGCTTGCGCTTGGGCGTGAAGCCTTTCTTCACCATCGAAATGGCTACGCGGAGGACGTTCTGCAGACGCTTGGCTCTAGTATCAGAGTTGATCTCCATTTTCATCTCCTCCTCCTTATTCTCTGGTAGAGTCTCCCCCTGCGAGGTGTGCGCTCTGAGAAGGGGAGTTCTCCACTTCCTGAATATATATATCGCATACCCATCAACTCAAAAGATGATTTATGAAATTGAGAAAACCCGAAATGAAAAGTCGATCGAATTTGAAAGGTGGGTAGTTACTAAAAATGCCTCCTTCGTCTACAACCAAAAGTAGTAGGGAGTTGTTGGAACGGGCTGGTTAAGAACTTGCATGTCAGTCAGCCTCCGTGGTGAGTTGCGTCTGAATGAAGCAATGGAGCTTGCTGATAGCAAGGTAAAACAATGGTATGAAAGAATTTGGTGTCTTTGATTAGAAATATCTATGTCCATTTTATATATGATACATAACAAAAATCAGGTTGAGCATAATGTTTTTCACCATAATGTTCCTCTGTTTGGGGCATCTTTTACTGCCCGGATGTTTCTTTGGGGTTGGTTTACCCAGAAAATACGCACATTGCAAAGATTAAACCTGGAGAGGACATCCATGACATTCTTAGCTAGCTTGTCATGGCTGTGTTATCACAGATTCTACAATGTCAGACGGTTTATGATCGAGTCTGGTTTCCAAATGTCTTGTTTGTGAGAGGGAGAATGAAGACCATGCTCTACTATTTAGCAAGTGTGGCTATGCAATCAAAATTTGGAAATTTATTTGTTTCATGTTTTGTAAAAAAAAAAGATTATATATAGTTTCTTTCTTTAAAGAAGATATTATTTGGTGGGATGGTTGCAGGTTCGTTTAGAAATGGATGCCTAAATTTTGAGTTCTAACATCTAACCTTCAATCTCATTTAATGGAAAATTTGGTAGTGGAGAAATAGTCATTTCATGATGGCAGTACTATCTTCTTATATAATTTTAAAAGAGATATTTCGTATTGTAGTAAAGAGAGGTGTCAAAAAAATATCTTGCTAATTTGATAGATGTTTTTGAATCTACAAGCATTCAGTTTATATATAGGGTAAGAGTAGATCCATGAACATGAAGTTATACTGTTTAATTTGTATTGCCTCCTTTTTGAAGATTCTTTTGTACATGCATGAGTTGTTATTACGCATTTTACATTCTGTGAACAGATAGCATCTAATAGAGATGCTGAAATGGTGTTGCCTGAAATTGTTTCTTAATGGAATTTTACCTTTTACTCCGAATGACATTGGGGACCTAGTTATCACAGCTATAAATTGATGTTCGGAGGTTTTTAATTAGGGTGACATGCATAGAGATTTACAAGTGTTTCACACTCATTAAAATTCTTCTTTCTCACTTGTTCCTTTCCAAGAGCCAATCTAATAAAGAGACTTTTTTCTTTTTTGAGCTTGTTGTGATGATGTTACTACTGTAGACCTGAAGCCTCTACTGGGGATCTTAAGGTCTCTCTCTAGCCTTATCTACAGGTTACTTAGCTGTTGACCGGGTTGTTATTTCCTTCCCCTTCTTAATTTTTATTATACTAATAAATGTGGGGGCTCTTGCCCTTCCAGTCTTTCATTGGGAAAAAAAAAAAAAGACTTGTCAAAGGTTTCTCATGTACTCACCAATGGCGATCCTGCCAGCATATACTGAATTTGGTAGATGGCCTACGGCCGATTTGTCATCAAATAAGAGAAGGGTTAGCAGGTTTAACTTGCAAACATGAGCTTCACTTGGATCATAACCAGATTTGCTTATAGAATGTGGAAGTTGCATGGCCACTAATTTGGAGTTACTGGTCACTGAAAGAGACGTTCGCGCTATTTTTTCTATCCATACCAAAAATTGTCATTGTATCCTTCATTATTCTGGGCGTCTGCTCATCTTCTCAGCTTCTTCCCTGTCTCCGATTCTCTTCATTTCTCTCTGGTGATGACGACAACCACAGTGAAGTAATGGCATTCAATTCTTCTGCTATCATGTGATTTTCCATTAACCTTGGCGTTTTTCTTCTGCAGATCAAGGAGTCCTCTGCATTTTGTTACCTAACGCTGACTTTCTTTCTCTCTGTACATGGCCTATAGCACAACCTCCAAATTTTTACAGACATTCGTTTGATGAACAGGACTGACATCACTGAAGAATAAGTGTTTTCTTCAATGTAAAAGAATCTTCAGTTTAGATTTCTAAATTTCTCAACCAAGACAAAAAATAAATTATGCCTAGGCCTTCAGCAGGCCCCATTTTTAAAAGGCTGCAGTACCTAAAAGGGCCACCCAGGCTGAGCACCAAAGGAACTGATAAAGGTTTCCTCTATGACTTTTCTTCTTCTTCTTCTACTTGTCCTTTTCTTTTTTCTTTTTCTATCCCTTCTTTTTCTCTCCCTTCTTCCTTCCATAGTCATCTGTGTCATAATCATCGTCTTCTTCCTCTTACTCTTTCTTTCTTTGTTTTACCATTCATGTACTTATGCTATGTTTTCGTTACTGTTATGCACCTTTTTGCTTTATATATATATATATATATATATATATATATATATATACTGATATATATATTCTGCTTGTACAATTTACTGTTAATATACATGTCAACTCGTATCTTTTGACACTTATACTATTAGTTAGTGTGCTTCAGATACTATCTCAATATTGTATAACGCTTTTCTTTAACAGTACTTGTTCATATTTCTGTTGGGCTGTCTAGTGCTTCTTGCTACAGACATAATAACAAAGACGAGTCATCATGACCCTCGAGAGAAACATTGGTAGGTTCTAGAAAGGAGCAATACTGCAGGGGTTAAAAAATATGCAACCTTAAAAGATGCTCCCGTGGTTGGTTAAAACTTAAAGGAATTCGAGCAAAATTTATATGTCTGGACTCTGGACTGCCTTGAATGAATTCGCCTGATTAGATTTGAGTGACAGATTTTTTCTGTCACAGAGGAAGGTGAACACTACAAATGAAGACAGCCAAAGCTTCATGTTAGCTGCACCTGGTAGGCAGCAGAACTTATTATCATGACAAATGATTCCTCTACATAATGGCCATGGTCTCTGATTCTGGTTTTTTGCAGAGTATACGGATTTTGTTATTCAAGGAAACTGTCGCCCAGGCAAATACTGTCTGCCTCTTCCCAAGATTATATTTGAATATGCTGGATCACTTGATAGCCTTCCTGAAGGGGAAAATAACTAAAATATTATAAACAAAAGTTATATTATATCACTGGATTGAATGAATGTCTGTAGAATTTGGAGATGCTAGACTTTTCATTTTAGGTCCCACAGTGATAGTTTTCAACTGCAACTCTTTTTATCAGGGTGTGCTTCACATTAAACTTCGTAGGTTTCCAATCAAATGGATCTTCTTTCAGAGTATAACCTTTGTTGCTTGATGACTTTGTGATGGCATTCATGATTCATGGCAGTTGTTTTTCTTCGTTGGTTCTACTGCACTTATTCACCAGCTACTGCAACTTTTATGATGTCATGAAATTTTCACTTTTTGTGGTAGTTCTTTTCTTTTTCTTCCTGTCCATTTTTTATCCTTGTTGCGACATTCTTTCCTTTTTCTTCCTGTCCATTTTTTATCCTTCTTGCGGCATTCTTTCCTTTTTCTTCCTGTCCATTTTTTTATCCTTCTTGCGACTTTATCACTTACCTAATGGATGAATGAGAAGTTCAGACCCACAGTTTTGAGGGAGGAAAACTAAAACCCACAATAGTGTATGCAACAAATTAGCGAAAGAGAAAATGCTGAAATATATCACCTCTGTTTGCAATAATTTCCACACCTGAAAGAACTTCAAATGAGAGAGACATGAAAGTTATAGGCCAATTGTTTGGTAGCTGGAAATTTCTGTCAAACGTTGTGGATTGAAAGGGATACGTCAATGCCATTAATGGCAGACTAGGGAACGAGATTACCTCTGGACTGGATAAATAATGCCGGTCAATTCTTTAAGACTATGGTTTCTGATACAGGTCCAATGTGAATTTGTATACAGGGAGAGGGAGATACTCAAATAAGCATCGTTCAAATCTGCTATGCGTGTGGAACTCGGGTACAAGTGTTGCTTTGATACCAATTTGTAAAAGTATTTAGGAAAAGGGGTTGGCGACATTAAACTTGCAACTTTAAAATTGCACCACTTCCTTGTCAAAATGTGAAGGAAATTGAGCCTATAGTCTATTTCCAGCCTCACTTTTTCTTAAAGTATTTGGAAAAGGGTGTCTGAAATCCTGTTTTCTGCAAAATCTTAAATATTATTTTACTTTCACCCTGAAAGCAAGATTAGTAATGGATCCAGAAGTACAATTTTTGAAGCTTGGAAAAGGGGCTCACAACAGACCTGTTTCCCTTTACAAACTTGAAAATTTATGTACCTTTAGTGCCTCTTTAATTGTGGAAGTTTTGAAAAGTGAGGACTCCATAAGGCTTGTGTAAGGGTCTTTGATGTTTGTTTGCTGTTTCTGTGTTCAATCATCAATGAAAGGGAGGGGACCCCGAGTCCTCAGCAGGTTCCCATTGGAAAGGTTAGGATTTCAATTTAAACCTGTCTTAAGACGAGCTGGACACAGATTAGGAACAGTGGCGGAGTCAAGTGTGGTCAATTCCCCCACGAGCACCACACAAATAATATTGTTTATATATGCTGACTCCATATCTTTTTCCTTATTTATATTCAAGTGCTCTTTCAGGCTTCAAGTTTTAATCTAAAACTACCACTGACCCTGAGGAAAATGCTTCTAGCTCCACCACTGATTTGGACCCGAATCTTGAACGACATATACACTTAAACTGCAGGATCATCTTCTGTGCAGGATTGCTCAAGTTTAGCAGAAACAAGCTGGAGTCAAGCTTGAGTCTTGTTTGGCTCAGGTGTGTGGGCTCAAGCCGCAGAACTTGACGGCAGCATGAGTTCCAGTTGTGCATGATAGGCATGAAGCCGGTTCGGAGCCACCTTAACTCAGCTTGAACTCGGCACGTGGGCAGACCTGGTCAAAAGAGTGCAAGTATTTCCCACTGCCTCACTGTGATTTCGTAAGAAACAGAAAAGATTGTGTATGCTTGTGGTCGGAGCTCAGACCCTTTTCGCCGTGAAAATACAATTAATTCCTGGTTTGATGGAAACCATAGATGTAGAATAGTAGTTTGATCTCACTCTGCTGTTTAACAGCTATTGTTTCACCGTGGAACTAATGCATTTTTTATTTATACATTTGAATCATTATGCAATAAATAAATGAGTCGTTCATTGGACTTGTAGTAAGTCATGGCTGAATTGTTTGAGCATTGAAATTATTGCGATTTTCCCTTCAATCGGAATTTATTGAATTGCATCAAAGTGGTAACAGAACAAAGTTGAGGGAGAGAGATTTGCCTGACTCTTATATACGAACTATTCAATTAGCAATTGATTCCATTAAATCTGAACTGCATGAGTGAACAAGAATGTAGCATAGGGATCGCAAACAAGCAATGACATATTCCCATAGGAAATTGAATATTTAATTTGCATCAAAGTATATCAGAGCCAGATTAAGCAATGTAGCTTTGCCCCGACTCACATATATTCAAGATCGATTTTGCCAAATTTGACTTTCATGAGATATTAGGAATTTAACCCGGCCCCCCTGTGACGAATGACAAAAGTGGCAGATTTTTTTTTTTTTTTTTTTTGTGTGCGTCTCAAATCAAGTTAGAACTTGATTTGCATCATTTATGTTACCAACCACTGCTGAGAATGGAGTTGTCAAGTGACCATTCCATTTGAGTACCAACTAGCAGAGTATCCTTAATTTGGCAATGCCCAAGACCACAAGATAGCATCTGCACTGGAGTTAATTTCCATGGGAAAATTTTTCCTACCGTGATATGAACCTCCTATCATTGGGGAAACTCATTTTGAAATGCCTTTGAGGCATAGAACCAGCAGAAGCTTTGTATGTTTCAGTTGGAAGAACGGAAACTATTTACATATTTCAAAAGCAGAAGTATTTACTGCTGCATTCTTTTCCTGCCAACGGTTCCTGTGCCTTCTGGTGGTCACCATCTCGTCATACCTCGGGAAATATTTTCAGACTGTTGGCAGACACTATATGCAGGCCGATTGTGCAGATCTCTCTCTTGATTTCGTATATACGTCCATTCACTGAAGATCAGCAAGAACCAACTTTAACTTGGAATTTTTCTGTGATTAAACAAGCGTATTAGACAACAGTTAAAACCTTCAAATCTGAATGCCATTAGACATGGCCATTAAGCTTAAGGTAAGTGATATATCCAGCTGAACTGTTGAACCTTTCTGCGTGTTTCTCTGAATATACACTGAAAGAGAGAGAGACCCAAAATAGAAAAAGCAGTAAGACTTCACACAAGTGAATTAAAAAAAAAAAAAGCACTTGATAAAACCATAAAGGCATGGAATAAACTTAGAGAAGTGGGGTTCATGGAAAAGAAAGAAAAGAAAAAAATCAAGCCGGGATAGCATGGAAATCGTGAAGCAATCAAATGTGGGAACGAGAAATATCACCAAAACATGCGGCTATGAATTTAACCCACAAGAAAGGAGGGAGGAAATGGGTGGGATCAGAAGAAGCTACAATTTACAGCATGTTTGAAATTTTGTATAATTCAAAGTATGGAAGGGTTTGCAAAACATTCACACCTATGATCAATCCCCTTTAGTTATACTTTTTGTAAACATACTTTGTATTTTTCTTAATATGAACTATATTTGACATAAAAACAATCAAATAAACGTCTCAAATACGGGTTCTATGATTTGATAAAAGAATGTTATTTATATTTGTTATTGCCTTTTTCATTAAGTTACATTCTTACCTTTTAATGCGACATAATAGATTTGAATAAAAGTGAAAATAATAAAATATAATATACTAGAGAATGTTATTGATAAAAGAATTGCAGTCGACATATTTGTTTTTTTATATTCATGACATTTAGTTTAGACTCTCATTTGCTAGTTTTCATGAAACTGTAGCAAAGAGAGAGAGAGAGAGGCTCCAGACAAGAAATTTTACTAAGAAAAATTTATATGAATGCGGTCTAGACCCAAGATCCAAGATCCCACTTAGCCTGGCGAGCGCATTATTTGTTTGGGGAATTTTATTTTCAGAGTCATTTGCTGCACGTAGAAAACAACCGTTGCCAAAGGGTTGGATGCTGTATGGATTCAAGTAAACCGGATACCCTATCATGCTTCAAAAAATAGGTTGCAGAAAAAATGTTACATTTTTTTAAGAAATCCAAATTTAAAACTGACATCTAATCTGGTGCAAGTCGGGATTCAGTTTTGAATATATATCTGATTAGATTTTGATTCAGATTCAGTTTTAAGTAAATATAGTATATCTAATATCCATACATTTTGCAGTCCGTTAATATATCATAATATGGTCGGAATTCAGTTGTATATTTAAAATCGGATTCAGATTCAGATGTGAAGTTAAACGTCAGATGCAAACTAATGTTAGGATTATAAATTTAAAAATCAGATTTAAATGTGGTATAAATATTTTCAAGTATGGAGATTACAATAGATAAATTATATATGGTAAAGTGTACATCGGATTTGGATGCTATTTTTCCGATATCTTAACAATATATGAACAGTGCTCCTAGAACTTATAAAAAACATGAATGGTTTATTCCTGATTTTTTTGCTACTTTTTCACCTTTTTCACTACTATTAGTGAGAAGTATGCCCATTAAGTGGCGATTCACTAAGAGGTCGAATCTGCCCCCGTTTCCCTTGCTCCCGAAGGTTTAGGACTACTTTAGAATTTAGGTGGAGATCAATACATCTGTCAAATAAAGAACCAAACATATATACTATTTGCAGTTAAGATGAGTAACACCTATTGAAATCTAATTGATTATTGGACTTTCACAAAGCCACCAGCTCGACCAGCTATGCTATGCCTCTCAAGGTTATTAAGCTGATTTAAGTATGCCCGTGGAGGCAATTAAGCCTGTTCAAGTGAAGTGGGGTGGATGTTTGTAGCGTAATTTTGCCTTTTTCCGAATAACTCACTATTATCATATTCTGATTTGGAGCAAAACATTTTGTTCTTTTTCTTTTAGTTCAATATCTAATTTACTAATGAGCAATTTAGGGATGTCAGTATATACCATTTGGATAAAATATATGGGTGAACTGTATAAAAAAAAAAATCAGACATGGAAAAGGTTTTAATATCTGATTAAGAAATAAGATCTGATTCATATTTAAGAAACAACATCTGATTCAATTCAGATATTTGAACTGATTTAACTATAAATAAATATCATATAGCCAATGCCAAGTCAGTTATATTTGGTTTAAAATTCAGATTTGGATTCAGAAGTAATTTCAAATATTGGATTGACCAGACCGGATTCGGATTGTGAAAACAGTTTTCAGAATGGATATACTCTGGGTCGAACTCAGACTCGTGAGTAGTGAATATGTATCAGATCACTAAGGTAAGTAAGAAAAACCAGGCCTTTTAATTTTATGTTAAAAAATATTATAAACAAAATATGTGTATCCTAAAATATTCTTAAGAAATAATTCAATGTCAACATATTTTAATTCAAGTTATAGTTGTAACAAAATTTATTTTTTGGCTATCAGAATTTTCAAATTTGGAAGAGCCGATCGTTTTTTTTTTTAAACTATAAAAGCCATTGTTAAAGTTAAAAAATGACTAACATTAAGCATGTTCCTGACCAAGTTACCTCTAAGTTCATATCCATAAAGACAAGATTGCATAAAATTCTCCGACCACCTTGAGCTCTATCCAAATTGCTTCAGGAGATGGGCGATATGTTGTGAGAGGCTGGAAGATTTTTTCATCCAAACCCGGATGAAAAAATCCACAATATATATATATATATATATATATATAACCAATCTGATAATGGGTTCGCTCCTTATCATATTGGAAATTGATTAAGCCGCCTTGGAGAACTAGTTCCTTATCTATTGGAAAACCTTTACTTCCAATATGCATGTGTTTGTGTGTGTAAATGCTACTATGTGCAAGATAGTTGCTAAAATAATCACAAATACTCAGTGAAGCTAACTGTGGCTAAAAACTAATTTAGTGACTATTTTTTAGTCATAAATTTTATAATTTTAGTCATCAGACAACATTTAGCACATAGCAACATTATATATATATATATATATATATATATATATATATATATATATATAGTAAAATTAGAAATTATTATGCAAAGCATTTAATGTTATCAAATATAATTTTCAACGTGACCTATAAGGGAATGATATCTATGGTGGTAATTAAAATAATAACGATTATATTGTTATCAACAAATAGGGTCATCAACCTGACATTGCAAAAAGAAAAAATCAATTGAAAGATCTCTTGGAGTTTTCAAATACAACTTAAAGATTGGGGAAGATGAAAATGGAAAGCGTCGTGCATTGTGTGCATTGTATCTAATATTATTAAACATGATCTTCCCAACAAAAAGAAGGTTATTATTATTAAGGTTAATGTTATGACCCATATGGAAATGGTACCTATGAAGGTAAAGACGCCAATAAAAATAATAAAAACGTCGCCCTCGAGTTGCAAAAAAAATTAAGAGAAATTTATGGAGATTATTGTAAAGAAAGAGTATAAATATCAAACCTCACACTATCAATCCCAAAGGCAGATTGTGGCCTTCCATGGTGTAAAACCATGTTAAAGATTATTACTTCCATTGTCCTTTTTTTTATGTTTTTTTTAACAGCATTCAAGGGAGTTGTAGGCTGGTTACAGCCTGAGCTGCAAATAAAAGTGCAATGGCAAGGAAACAAGAGGATTTTATGGTTTCTATCATATTATCAATAAGTTGTGAAGGAGCAAGTGGCACACATAAAGTTAATTTATTTTATATATGTCAAAACATTGAGTGATATAAGATTTTTATCTTTTAACAATTTCTAATAGAAACTTGCATGTTGTTTGTTGCACATAGTTTCATTGTACATTGAATTCCTCATGCATGCAACTGATGGATTCTTATGGAATAATTTGTTAAGTTGTTTAATCTACATGCAACTGATGGTTATTCTTATGGAATGCTTTTTTTATATGTTCACCTTTAATTTGGCTTAAGCTTTTTTACGTAACATAAACAACTTTTGAGGTATTGGAATTAGAGGAAAGTGTCACATTACTTTTGCAGGTATTTGCAACTGTTTCGTCCCTATTAGTGAACAACCGAACATGACACTTATGTACCAAGAATACATGTAGTATAGCAAATGGTTATTTAGCACAGTAAGTTTAATTTTTATGATCTTCAATGTAGAACTATTCTCTACTCCTCACATATTGTGAAAAACATAAAAATAAATTTTAGCTTACAATGACCAGCAAGACCAAATTAGTGGCCATGGATTTTCACATCCTAAAAGCAAATTTGGTTATGATCCTAGTGAAACACAAGTTTTGCAAGTCAAACATATTATCCCTTCTCTTGTTTGGGTCTATCACTCCTACCAAATTCAGTCTATGTTGGTCGGACCATCCATGAAGAGTGAATAAGAAATTTGCTATTTTTTTTTTTTGATGAAAAGTTGCAAGGACAAGAGCCCCACATTTATGTACATAATAAAAATTAAGAAGGTGAAGGATACAACTAAGAAACCTATAAATAAGGGTACATAGTGACCTTAAGGGTCTGTTGGCCAATGACACAATATGTAACTGTTTCATGAATATGACCCAAAGATTGAGGCCGATTTATAGAATACCTTAAAAATAATTTCAAACAATTATATTTTCCAAACAAGAGCTAAGATCTTTGGTAGAGGCCAAAGGTCTTCATTGGTGATATCATTACAACAAGCACAAAAAAGAAAATATCTCTTGTGCAATGGCTCTTGGAAAGGAACAAGTGAGAAAGAAGAATTCTAATGAGTACGGAACAATCGTCATCTCTATGCATGTCACCCTAATTAAGGACCTTCCAACATCAAGTTTTTGCAATGATAACTAGGTCTCCAATGTCATTCTTAATCAAAGATCAAATTTCATCAAGAAAAACAATTTTTGACAACACCATTTCAGTATCTCTATTAGATGCAATCTATTCCTATACCTAAATCAAATGCTTGTTGATTAAAAAAATATCTATAAAATTAACAAGCTAGTTTTTGACACCTCTCTTTATCAAAATACCAAATATTTCTTTTAAAATTATATAAGAAGATAGTACTACCATCATGAAATGCCTTATTTCTCCACTACCAAATTTTTCATTGAATGGAACTGAAATAGTATGCCATTTCCCTGCAACCATGCCACCAAATAGTATCTTCTTTGGAGAAAGAAATTATATATATCTTCATTTTTTTACCAAACTTGAAACAAATAAATTTCCAATGTTTAATTGCATAGTCACACATGCTGAATAAGAGACAACATGCTTGGTCTGCATTCCCCCTCTTATAAACCAGACATTTGGAAGCAAGACTCGATCATAAACCATGGAACAGTCTAGAATATGCGATAACGCATCCTTGACAAGCTAGTTAAGAATGTCATGGATCATCTCTCTCGGTTTAATCTTTGCAATGAACATATTTTCTAGGTAAACAAACTAGGATGAAAGATCCGGGAAATCAGAGATGCCCTAAAATGAAGAAAATTATGGTGAGAAACATTACGCTCAAATGGATTTTCATTATGTATTGTATATAAAATTGACATAGATATTTCTATTCAAGCACCCCAAACTCTTTCATATCATTGTTTTACCTTGCTACAGGCAACCTCCATTGCTTCACTCACACGCAACTCACCATGGAGCCTGACATGCAAGTTCTTCACAAGCCTGTTCCAACAACACTCCACTACTTGTGGTTCTAGACGAAAGGAGATATCTTTAGCAATTGCCCACATAGTCATCTTTCAAATTCCATGGATTTTTTCATTTCGGGTTTTCTTAATTTAGTAAATCATCTTTTTGAGTTGATGGGTATGCAAATTCTTCCTATCGGAAAACATATTTATTTAGGAAGTGAGAGAATTCTCCTTCTCAAAGCTGTGCACCTCCTAGGAGAGGAGTATACCATCATCCTTCTGTACTCTAAAAAGAAGTTGAAGTACGAAGGCGACATCCCAATGATCCGAATGTAAGCCATGTATCATAACAAGCAATGGGTTGAGTGAAGTGCTACTTTATGCTGGGGGATGGGTTTTCTCTTTTACAAGAAATAAGAGAAGATGTCAGCATTCCAAAGATTTGAGCGATCAGTTTTCTCTTTTACAAGAAATAAGAAATAAGAGGAGAAGATGGCAGCATTCCAAAGATTTGAAAGCAAACCATGTACCATGCTGTTGCTCTTTGTTGGGCGGTGGATTTTTGGTTTACCAGAAATAAGAGGAGATGATGAGTGAAGGAAAATAAGAGAAGATGATGAAAATGAAGACATCACTAGAAACAAGCTCATCATTCGATTATTATATCACCGCTGCTAAGAAAAAAAGGACCCATTGTTTGATTATCACCTCTGCTCCTAAAACCATGACTCAATTATGCTATCATATCACCACTGATAGGGAAACCATGAGACACTCTCGTGTTATTATATCACATAGCAGAAACCATTAGACACTCCGGACGCCCGTAACGGCCACCCTTTTCATTCCCACGTTAACACCCATAGTTCATAAACATGGAATTGACGCCCGCATTTTTGACATGCTCCACTAACCCTGCATGTTCTGCCGGCGCTCCTGCGACCTCAGCTGCTCGAAGAATCGAGCTATAAATTCCTCGACTTTCTCGTCCACCGTGGCATCATGCTCCTCCTCGTCGTCCTCTGATGGAAGCAGCGAGATGGAGGGGCTGATTTTGTCACCGTCGGCAAGGTCGATATTGGAGAGATCGGAGGCGGACAGCTCCAATTGGGGATCGTTGATGATGACATGGTCGTCGGAGTCGTCCGCGTGAGGAGGGTTGCCGTATGCGAGGGAAGGGAAGCAGTAAGGGAGCTTCATCTTGGCGCCCGAGATGGTGCCGGCGTGGAATAAGGGGGAGCCGGAGCTGTTGCTGCAGGAAAACTCGTAGGCCTGCGGTCGGAAGCCTTGGAAGCGGTGGGGGAAGAAAATGCGCCGGAAGGATCTGCCAAGCTTCTTGCCTTTCTGCATCACCATGGCGAGCTTGCGCTTGGGCGTGAAGCCTTTCTTCACCATCGAAATGGCTACGCGGAGGACGTTCTGCAGACGCTTGGCTCTAGTATCAGAGTTGATCTCCATTTTCATCTCCTCCTCCTTATTCTCTGGTAGAGTCTCCCCCTGCGAGGTGTGCGCTCTGAGAAGGGGAGTTCTCCACTTCCTGAATATATATATCGCATACCCATCAACTCAAAAAGATGATTTATGAAATTGAGAAAACCCGAAATGAAAAAGTCGATCGAATTTGAAAGGTGGGTAGTTACTAAAAATGCCTCCTTCGTCTACAACCAAAAGTAGTAGGGAGTTGTTGGAACGGGCTGGTTAAGAACTTGCATGTCAGTCAGCCTCCGTGGTGAGTTGCGTCTGAATGAAGCAATGGAGCTTGCTGATAGCAAGGTAAAACAATGGTATGAAAGAATTTGGTGTCTTTGATTAGAAATATCTATGTCCATTTTATATATGATACATAACAAAAATCAGGTTGAGCATAATGTTTTTCACCATAATGTTCCTCTGTTTGGGGCATCTTTTACTGCCCGGATGTTTCTTTGGGGTTGGTTTACCCAGAAAATACGCACATTGCAAAGATTAAACCTGGAGAGGACATCCATGACATTCTTAGCTAGCTTGTCATGGCTGTGTTATCACAGATTCTACAATGTCAGACGGTTTATGATCGAGTCTGGTTTCCAAATGTCTTGTTTGTGAGAGGGAGAATGAAGACCATGCTCTACTATTTAGCAAGTGTGGCTATGCAATCAAAATTTGGAAATTTATTTGTTTCATGTTTTGTAAAAAAAAAAGATTATATATAGTTTCTTTCTTTAAAGAAGATATTATTTGGTGGGATGGTTGCAGGTTCGTTTAGAAATGGATGCCTAAATTTTGAGTTCTAACATCTAACCTTCAATCTCATTTAATGGAAAATTTGGTAGTGGAGAAATAGTCATTTCATGATGGCAGTACTATCTTCTTATATAATTTTAAAAGAGATATTTCGTATTGTAGTAAAGAGAGGTGTCAAAAAAATATCTTGCTAATTTGATAGATGTTTTTGAATCTACAAGCATTCAGTTTATATATAGGGTAAGAGTAGATCCATGAACATGAAGTTATACTGTTTAATTTGTATTGCCTCCTTTTTGAAGATTCTTTTGTACATGCATGAGTTGTTATTACGCATTTTACATTCTGTGAACAGATAGCATCTAATAGAGATGCTGAAATGGTGTTGCCTGAAATTGTTTCTTAATGGAATTTTACCTTTTACTCCGAATGACATTGGGGACCTAGTTATCACAGCTATAAATTGATGTTCGGAGGTTTTTAATTAGGGTGACATGCATAGAGATTTACAAGTGTTTCACACTCATTAAAATTCTTCTTTCTCACTTGTTCCTTTCCAAGAGCCAATCTAATAAAGAGACTTTTTTCTTTTTTGAGCTTGTTGTGATGATGTTACTACTGTAGACCTGAAGCCTCTACTGGGGATCTTAAGGTCTCTCTCTAGCCTTATCTACAGGTTACTTAGCTGTTGACCGGGTTGTTATTTCCTTCCCCTTCTTAATTTTTATTATACTAATAAATGTGGGGGCTCTTGCCCTTCCAGTCTTTCATTGGGAAAAAAAAAAAAAAGACTTGTCAAAGGTTTCTCATGTACTCACCAATGGCGATCCTGCCAGCATATACTGAATTTGGTAGATGGCCTACGGCCGATTTGTCATCAAATAAGAGAAGGGTTAGCAGGTTTAACTTGCAAACATGAGCTTCACTTGGATCATAACCAGATTTGCTTATAGAATGTGGAAGTTGCATGGCCACTAATTTGGAGTTACTGGTCACTGAAAGAGACGTTCGCGCTATTTTTTCTATCCATACCAAAAATTGTCATTGTATCCTTCATTATTCTGGGCGTCTGCTCATCTTCTCAGCTTCTTCCCTGTCTCCGATTCTCTTCATTTCTCTCTGGTGATGACGACAACCACAGTGAAGTAATGGCATTCAATTCTTCTGCTATCATGTGATTTTCCATTAACCTTGGCGGTTTTCTTCTGCAGATCAAGGAGTCCTCTGCATTTTGTTACCTAACGCTGACTTTCTTTCTCTCTGTACATGGCCTATAGCACAACCTCCAAATTTTTACAGACATTCGTTTGATGAACAGGACTGACATCACTGAAGAATAAGTGTTTTCTTCAATGTAAAAGAATCTTCAGTTTAGATTTCTAAATTTCTCAACCAAGACAAAAAATAAATTATGCCTAGGCCTTCAGCAGGCCCCATTTTTAAAAGGCTGCAGTACCTAAAAGGGCCACCCAGGCTGAGCACCAAAGGAACTGATAAAGGTTTCCTCTATGACTTTTCTTCTTCTTCTTCTACTTGTCCTTTTCTTTTTTCTTTTTCTATCCCTTCTTTTTCTCTCCCTTCTTCCTTCCATAGTCATCTGTGTCATAATCATCGTCTTCTTCCTCTTACTCTTTCTTTCTTTGTTTTACCATTCATGTACTTATGCTATGTTTTCGTTACTGTTATGCACCTTTTTGCTTTATATATATATATATATATATATATATATATATATATACTGATATATATATTCTGCTTGTACAATTTACTGTTAATATACATGTCAACTCGTATCTTTTGACACTTATACTATTAGTTAGTGTGCTTCAGATACTATCTCAATATTGTATAACGCTTTTCTTTAACAGTACTTGTTCATATTTCTGTTGGCCTGTCTAGTGCTTCTTGCTACAGACATAATAACAAAGACGAGTCATCATGACCCTCGAGAGAAAACATTGGTAGGTTCTAGAAAGGAGCAATACTGCAGGGGTTAAAAAATATGCAACCTTAAAAGATGCTCCCGTGGTTGGTTAAAACTTAAAGGAATTCGAGCAAAATTTATATGTCTGGACTCTGGACTGCCTTGAATGAATTCGCCTGATTAGATTTGAGTGACAGATTTTTTCTGTCACAGAGGAAGGTGAACACTACAAATGAAGACAGCCAAAGCTTCATGTTAGCTGCACCTGGTAGGCAGCAGAACTTATTATCATGACAAATGATTCCTCTACATAATGGCCATGGTCTCTGATTCTGGTTTTTTGCAGAGTATACGGATTTTGTTATTCAAGGAAACTGTCGCCCAGGCAAATACTGTCTGCCTCTTCCCAAGATTATATTTGAATATGCTGGATCACTTGATAGCCTTCCTGAAGGGGAAAACTAACTAAAATATTATAAACAAAAGTTATATTATATCACTGGATTGAATGAATGTCTGTAGAATTTGGAGATGCTAGACTTTTCATTTTAGGTCCCACAGTGATAGTTTTCAACTGCAACTCTTTTTATCAGGGTGTGCTTCACATTAAACTTCGTAGGTTTCCAATCAAATGGATCTTCTTTCAGAGTATAACCTTTGTTGCTTGATGACTTTGTGATGGCATTCATGATTCATGGCAGTTGTTTTTCTTCGTTGGTTCTACTGCACTTATTCACCAGCTACTGCAACTTTTATGATGTCATGAAATTTTCACTTTTTGTGGTAGTTCTTTTCTTTTTCTTCCTGTCCATTTTTTATCCTTGTTGCGACATTCTTTCCTTTTTCTTCCTGTCCATTTTTTTATCCTTCTTGCGGCATTCTTTCCTTTTTCTTCCTGTCCATTTTTTTATCCTTCTTGCGACTTTATCACTTACCTAATGGATGAATGAGAAGTTCAGACCCACAGTTTTGAGGGAGGAAAACTAAAACCCACAATAGTGTATGCAACAAATTAGCGAAAGAGAAAATGCTGAAATATATCACCTCTGTTTGCAATAATTTCCACACCTGAAAGAACTTCAAATGAGAGAGACATGAAAGTTATAGGCCAATTGTTTGGTAGCTGGAAATTTCTGTCAAACGTTGTGGATTGAAAGGGATACGTCAATGCCATTAATGGCAGACTAGGGAACGAGATTACCTCTGGACTGGATAAATAATGCCGGTCAATTCTTTAAGACTATGGTTTCTGATACAGGTCCAATGTGAATTTGTATACAGGGAGAGGGAGATACTCAAATAAGCATCGTTCAAATCTGCTATGCGTGTGGAACTCGGGTACAAGTGTTGCTTTGATACCAATTTGTAAAAGTATTTAGGAAAAGGGGTTGGCGACATTAAACTTGCAACTTTAAAATTGCACCACTTCCTTGTCAAAATGTGAAGGAAATTGAGCCTATAGTCTATTTCCAGCCTCACTTTTTCTTAAAGTATTTGGAAAAGGGTGTCTGAAATCCTGTTTTCTGCAAAATCTTAAATATTATTTTACTTTCACCCTGAAAGCAAGATTAGTAATGGATCCAGAAGTACAATTTTTGAAGCTTGGAAAAGGGGCTCACAACAGACCTGTTTCCCTTTACAAACTTGAAAATTTATGTACCTTTAGTGCCTCTTTAATTGTGGAAGTTTTGAAAAGTGAGGACTCCATAAGGCTTGTGTAAGGGTCTTTGATGTTTGTTTGCTGTTTCTGTGTTCAATCATCAATGAAAGGGAGGGGACCCCGAGTCCTCAGCAGGTTCCCATTGGAAAGGTTAGGATTTCAATTTAAACCTGTCTTAAGACGAGCTGGACACAGATTAGGAACAGTGGCGGAGTCAAGTGTGGTCAATTCCCCCACGAGCACCACACAAATAATATTGTTTATATATGCTGACTCCATATCTTTTTCCTTATTTATATTCAAGTGCTCTTTCAGGCTTCAAGTTTTAATCTAAAACTACCACTGACCCTGAGGAAAATGCTTCTAGCTCCACCACTGATTTGGACCCGAATCTTGAACGACATATACACTTAAACTGCAGGATCATCTTCTGTGCAGGATTGCTCAAGTTTAGCAGAAACAAGCTGGAGTCAAGCTTGAGTCTTGTTTGGCTCAGGTGTGTGGGCTCAAGCCGCAGAACTTGACGGCAGCATGAGTTCCAGTTGTGCATGATAGGCATGAAGCCGGTTCGGAGCCACCTTAACTCAGCTTGAACTCGGCACGTGGGCAGACCTGGTCAAAAGAGTGCAAGTATTTCCCACTGCCTCACTGTGATTTCGTAAGAAACAGAAAAGATTGTGTATGCTTGTGGTCGGAGCTCAGACCCTTTTCGCCGTGAAAATACAATTAATTCCTGGTTTGATGGAAACCATAGATGTAGAATAGTAGTTTGATCTCACTCTGCTGTTTAACAGCTATTGTTTCACCGTGGAACTAATGCATTTTTTATTTATACATTTGAATCATTATGCAATAAATAAATGAGTCGTTCATTGGACTTGTAGTAAGTCATGGCTGAATTGTTTGAGCATTGAAATTATTGCGATTTTCCCTTCAATCGGAATTTATTGAATTGCATCAAAGTGGTAACAGAACAAAGTTGAGGGAGAGAGATTTGCCTGACTCTTATATACGAACTATTCAATTAGCAATTGATTCCATTAAATCTGAACTGCATGAGTGAACAAGAATGTAGCATAGGGATCGCAAACAAGCAATGACATATTCCCATAGGAAATTGAATATTTAATTTGCATCAAAGTATATCAGAGCCAGATTAAGCAATGTAGCTTTGCCCCGACTCACATATATTCAAGATCGATTTTGCCAAATTTGACTTTCATGAGATATTAGGAATTTAACCCGGCCCCCCTGTGACGAATGACAAAAGTGGCAGATTTTTTTTTTTTTTTTTTTTTGTGTGCGTCTCAAATCAAGTTAGAACTTGATTTGCATCATTTATGTTACCAACCACTGCTGAGAATGGAGTTGTCAAGTGACCATTCCATTTGAGTACCAACTAGCAGAGTATCCTTAATTTGGCAATGCCCAAGACCACAAGATAGCATCTGCACTGGAGTTAATTTCCATGGGAAAATTTTTCCTACCGTGATATGAACCTCCTATCATTGGGGAAACTCATTTTGAAATGCCTTTGAGGCATAGAACCAGCAGAAGCTTTGTATGTTTCAGTTGGAAGAACGGAAACTATTTACATATTTCAAAAGCAGAAGTATTTACTGCTGCATTCTTTTCCTGCCAACGGTTCCTGTGCCTTCTGGTGGTCACCATCTCGTCATACCTCGGGAAATATTTTCAGACTGTTGGCAGACACTATATGCAGGCCGATTGTGCAGATCTCTCTCTTGATTTCGTATATACGTCCATTCACTGAAGATCAGCAAGAACCAACTTTAACTTGGAATTTTTCTGTGATTAAACAAGCGTATTAGACAACAGTTAAAACCTTCAAATCTGAATGCCATTAGACATGGCCATTAAGCTTAAGGTAAGTGATATATCCAGCTGAACTGTTGAACCTTTCTGCGTGTTTCTCTGAATATACACTGAAAGAGAGAGAGACCCAAAATAGAAAAAGCAGTAAGACTTCACACAAGTGAATTAAAAAAAAAAAAAGCACTTGATAAAACCATAAAGGCATGGAATAAACTTAGAGAAGTGGGGTTCATGGAAAAGAAAGAAAAGAAAAAAATCAAGCCGGGATAGCATGGAAATCGTGAAGCAATCAAATGTGGGAACGAGAAATATCACCAAAACATGCGGCTATGAATTTAACCCACAAGAAAGGAGGGAGGAAATGGGTGGGATCAGAAGAAGCTACAATTTACAGCATGTTTGAAATTTTGTATAATTCAAAGTATGGAAGGGTTTGCAAAACATTCACACCTATGATCAATCCCCTTTAGTTATACTTTTTGTAAACATACTTTGTATTTTTCTTAATATGAACTATATTTGACATAAAAACAATCAAATAAACGTCTCAAATACGGGTTCTATGATTTGATAAAAGAATGTTATTTATATTTGTTATTGCCTTTTTCATTAAGTTACATTCTTACCTTTTAATGCGACATAATAGATTTGAATAAAAGTGAAAATAATAAAATATAATATACTAGAGAATGTTATTGATAAAAGAATTGCAGTCGACATATTTGTTTTTTTATATTCATGACATTTAGTTTAGACTCTCATTTGCTAGTTTTCATGAAACTGTAGCAAAGAGAGAGAGAGAGAGGCTCCAGACAAGAAATTTTACTAAGAAAAATTTATATGAATGCGGTCTAGACCCAAGATCCAAGATCCCACTTAGCCTGGCGAGCGCATTATTTGTTTGGGGAATTTTATTTTCAGAGTCATTTGCTGCACGTAGAAAACAACCGTTGCCAAAGGGTTGGATGCTGTATGGATTCAAGTAAACCGGATACCCTATCATGCTTCAAAAAATAGGTTGCAGAAAAAATGTTACATTTTTTTAAGAAATCCAAATTTAAAACTGACATCTAATCTGGTGCAAGTCGGGATTCAGTTTTGAATATATATCTGATTAGATTTTGATTCAGATTCAGTTTTAAGTAAATATAGTATATCTAATATCCATACATTTTGCAGTCCGTTAATATATCATAATATGGTCGGAATTCAGTTGTATATTTAAAATCGGATTCAGATTCAGATGTGAAGTTAAACGTCAGATGCAAACTAATGTTAGGATTATAAATTTAAAAATCAGATTTAAATGTGGTATAAATATTTTCAAGTATGGAGATTACAATAGATAAATTATATATGGTAAAGTGTACATCGGATTTGGATGCTATTTTTCCGATATCTTAACAATATATGAACAGTGCTCCTAGAACTTATAAAAAACATGAATGGTTTATTCCTGATTTTTTTGCTACTTTTTCACCTTTTTCACTACTATTAGTGAGAAGTATGCCCATTAAGTGGCGATTCACTAAGAGGTCGAATCTGCCCCCGTTTCCCTTGCTCCCGAAGGTTTAGGACTACTTTAGAATTTAGGTGGAGATCAATACATCTGTCAAATAAAGAACCAAACATATATACTATTTGCAGTTAAGATGAGTAACACCTATTGAAATCTAATTGATTATTGGACTTTCACAAAGCCACCAGCTCGACCAGCTATGCTATGCCTCTCAAGGTTATTAAGCTGATTTAAGTATGCCCGTGGAGGCAATTAAGCCTGTTCAAGTGAAGTGGGGTGGATGTTTGTAGCGTAATTTTGCCTTTTTCCGAATAACTCACTATTATCATATTCTGATTTGGAGCAAAACATTTTGTTCTTTTTCTTTTAGTTCAATATCTAATTTACTAATGAGCAATTTAGGGATGTCAGTATATACCATTTGGATAAAATATATGGGTGAACTGTATAAAAAAAAAAATCAGACATGGAAAAGGTTTTAATATCTGATTAAGAAATAAGATCTGATTCATATTTAAGAAACAACATCTGATTCAATTCAGATATTTGAACTGATTTAACTATAAATAAATATCATATAGCCAATGCCAAGTCAGTTATATTTGGTTTAAAATTCAGATTTGGATTCAGAAGTAATTTCAAATATTGGATTGACCAGACCGGATTCGGATTGTGAAAACAGTTTTCAGAATGGATATACTCTGGGTCGAACTCAGACTCGTGAGTAGTGAATATGTATCAGATCACTAAGGTAAGTAAGAAAAACCAGGCCTTTTAATTTTATGTTAAAAAATATTATAAACAAAATATGTGTATCCTAAAATATTCTTAAGAAATAATTCAATGTCAACATATTTTAATTCAAGTTATAGTTGTAACAAAATTTATTTTTTGGCTATCAGAATTTTCAAATTTGGAAGAGCCGATCGTTTTTTTTTTTAAACTATAAAAGCCATTGTTAAAGTTAAAAAATGACTAACATTAAGCATGTTCCTGACCAAGTTACCTCTAAGTTCATATCCATAAAGACAAGATTGCATAAAATTCTCCGACCACCTTGAGCTCTATCCAAATTGCTTCAGGAGATGGGCGATATGTTGTGAGAGGCTGGAAGATTTTTTCATCCAAACCCGGATGAAAAAATCCACAATATATATATATATATATATATATATATATAACCAATCTGATAATGGGTTCGCTCCTTATCATATTGGAAATTGATTAAGCCGCCTTGGAGAACTAGTTCCTTATCTATTGGAAAACCTTTACTTCCAATATGCATGTGTTTGTGTGTGTAAATGCTACTATGTGCAAGATAGTTGCTAAAATAATCACAAATACTCAGTGAAGCTAACTGTGGCTAAAAACTAATTTAGTGACTATTTTTTAGTCATAAATTTTATAATTTTAGTCATCAGACAACATTTAGCACATAGCAACATTATATATATATATATATATATATATATATATATATATATATAGTAAAATTAGAAATTATTATGCAAAGCATTTAATGTTATCAAATATAATTTTCAACGTGACCTATAAGGGAATGATATCTATGGTGGTAATTAAAATAATAACGATTATATTGTTATCAACAAATAGGGTCATCAACCTGACATTGCAAAAAGAAAAAATCAATTGAAAGATCTCTTGGAGTTTTCAAATACAACTTAAAGATTGGGGAAGATGAAAATGGAAAGCGTCGTGCATTGTGTGCATTGTATCTAATATTATTAAACATGATCTTCCCAACAAAAAGAAGGTTATTATTATTAAGGTTAATGTTATGACCCATATGGAAATGGTACCTATGAAGGTAAAGACGCCAATAAAAATAATAAAAACGTCGCCCTCGAGTTGCAAAAAAAATTAAGAGAAATTTATGGAGATTATTGTAAAGAAAGAGTATAAATATCAAACCTCACACTATCAATCCCAAAGGCAGATTGCAGCCTTCCATGGTGTAAAACCATGTTAAAGATTATTACTTCCATTGTCCTTTTTTTTATGTTTTTTTTAACAGCATTCAAGGGAGTTGTAGGCTGGTTACAGCCTGAGCTGCAAATAAAAATGCAATGGCAAGGAAACAAGAGGATTTTATGGTTTCTATCATATTATCAATAAGTTGTGAAGGAGCAAGTGGCACACATAAAGTTAATTTATTTTATATATGTCAAAACATTGAGTGATATAAGATTTTTATCTTTTAACAATTTCTAATAGAAACTTGCATGTTGTTTGTTGCACATAGTTTCATTGTACATTGAATTCCTCATGCATGCAACTCATGGATTCTTATGGAATAATTTGTTAAGTTGTTTAATCTACATGCAACTGATGGTTATTCTTATGGAATGCTTTTTTTATATGTTCACCTTTAATTTGGCTTAAGCTTTTTTACGTAACATAAACAACTTTTGAGGTATTGGAATTAGAGGAAAGTGTCACATTACTTTTGCAGGTATTTGCAACTGTTTCGTCCCTACTAGTGAACAACCGAACATGACACTTATGTACCAAGAATACATGTAGTATAGCAAATGGTTATTTAGCACAGTAAGTTTAATTTTTATGATCTTCAATGTAGAACTATTCTCTACTCCTCACATATTGTGAAAAACATAAAAATAAATTTTAGCTTACAATGACCAGCAAGACCAAATTAGTGGCCATGGATTTTCACATCCTAAAAGCAAATTTGGTTATGATCCTAGTGAAACACAAGTTTTGCAAGTCAAACATATTACCCCTTCTCTTGTTTGGGTCTATCACTCCTACCAAATTCAGTCTATGTTGGTCGGACCATCCATGAAGAGTGAATAAGAAATTTGCTATTTTTTTTTTTTTGATGAAAAGTTGCAAGGACAAGAGCCCCACATTTATGTACATAATAAAAATTAAGAAGGTGAAGGATACAACTAAGAAACCTATAAATAAGGGTACATAGTGACCTTAAGGGTCTGTTGGCCAATGACACAATATGTAACTGTTTCATGAATATGACCCAAAGATTGAGGCCGATTTATAGAATACCTTAAAAATAATTTCAAACAATTATATTTTCCAAACAAGAGCTAAGATCCTTGGTAGAGGCCAAAGGTCTTCATTGGTGATATCATTACAACAAGCACAAAAAAGAAAATATCTCTTGTGCAATGGCTCTTGGAAAGGAACAAGTGAGAAAGAAGAATTCTAATGAGTATGGAACAATCGTCAGTCTCTATGCATGTCACCCTAATTAAAGACCTTCCAACATCAAGTTTTTGCAATGATAACTAGGTCTCCAATGTCATTCTTAATCAAAGATCAAATTTCATCAAGAAAAACAATTTTTGACAACACCATTTCAGTATCTCTATTAGATAAAGTCTATTCCTCGAATCTAAAATGCGTAATAACAACTCATGCATGTTCAATGGACTCTTCAAAATGGAGGCAATATGAATTTAAGCTAAAACAGTATAATCTTATGTTCATGGACCTACTATTATCCCATACCTAAATCAAATGCATGTTGATTCAAAAATATCTATAAAATTAGCACGATAGTTTTTGACATCTCTCTTTATCAAAATACCAAATATTTCTTTTAAAATTATATAAGAAGATAGTACCACCATCATGAAATGCCTTATTTCTCCACTACCAAATTTTTCATCGAATGAAACTGAAATAGTATGCCATTTCTAAATGAACCTGCAACCATGCCACCAAATAGTATCTTCTTTGGGGAAAGAAATTACATGTATCTTCATTTTCTTACCAAACTTGAAACAAATAAATTTCCAATGTTTAATTGCATAGTCACACATGCTGAATAAGAGAGAGCATGCTTGGTCTGCATTCTCCCTCTTATAAACAAGACATTTGGAAGCAAGACTCGATCATAAACCATGCAACAGTCTAGAATCTGCGATAACGCATCCTTGACAAGTTAGTTAAGAATGTCATGGATCATCTCTCTAGGTTTAATTTTTGCAATGAACATATTTTCTAGGTAAACAAACTAGGAAGAAAGATCCAGGCAATCAGAGATGCCCTAAAATGAGGAACATTATGGTGAGAAACATTACGCTCAACTGGATTTTCATTATGTATTGTATATAAAATTGACATAGGTATTTCTATTCAAGCACCCCAAACTCTTTCATATCATTGTTTTACCTTGCTACAGGCAACCTCCATTGCTTCACTCACACGCAACTCACCATGGAGCCTGACATGCAAGTTCTTCACAAGCCTGTTCCAACAACACTCCACTACTTGTGGTTCTAGACGAAAGGAGATATCTTTAGCAATTGCCCACATAGTCATCTTTCAAATTCCATGGATTTTTTCATTTCGGGTTTTCTTAATTTAGTAAATCATCTTTTTGAGTTGATGGGTATGCAAATTCTTCCTATCGGAAAACATATTTATTTAGGAAGTGAGAGAATTCTCCTTCTCAAAGCTGTGCACCTCCTAGGAGAGGAGTATACCATCATCTTTCTGTACTCTAAAAAGAAGTTGAAGTACGAAGGCGACATCCCAATGATCCGAATGTAAGCCATGTATCATAACAAGCAATGGGTTGAGTGAAGTGCTACTTTATGTTGGGGGATGAGTTTTCTCTTTTACAAGAAATAAGAGAAGATGGCAGCATTCCAAAGATTTGAGCGATCAGTTTTCTCTTTTACAAGAAATAAGAAATAAGAGGAGAAGATGGCAGCATTCCAAAGATTTGAAAGCAAACCATGTACCATGCTGTTGCTCTTTGTTGGGCGGTGGATTTTTGGTTTACCAGAAATAAGAGGAGAAGATGAGTGAAGGAAAATAAGAGAAGATGATGAAAATGAAGACATCACTAGAAACAAGCTCATCATTCGATTATTATATCACCGCTGCTAAGAAAAAAAGGACCCATTGTTTGATTGTCACCTCTGCTCCTAAAACCATGACTCAATTATGCTATCATATCACCACTGATAGGGAAACCATGAGACACTCTCGTGTTATTATATCACATAGCAGAAACCATTAGACACTCCGGACGCCCGTACGGCCACCCTTTTCATTCCCACGTTAACACCCATAGTTCATAAACATGGAATTGACGCCCGCATTTTCGACATGCTCCACTAACCCTGCATGTTCTGCCGGCGCTCCTGCGACCTCAGCTGCTCGAAGAATCGAGCTATAAATTCCTCGACTTTCTCGTCCACCGTGGCATCATGCTCCTCCTCGTCGTCCTCTGATGGAAGCAGCGAGATGGAGGGGCTGATTTTGTCACCGTCGGCAAGGTCGATATTGGAGAGATCGGAGGCGGACAGCTCCAATTGGGGATCGTTGATGATGACATGGTCGTCGGAGTCGTCCGCGTGAGGAGGGTTGCCGTATGCGAGGGAAGGGAAGCAGTAAGGGAGCTTCATCTTGGCGCCCGAGATGGTGCCGGCGTGGAATAAGGGGGAGCCGGAGCTGTTGCTGCAGGAAAACTCGTAGGCCTGCGGTCGGAAGCCTTGGAAGCGGTGGGGGAAGAAAATGCGCCGGAAGGATCTGCCAAGCTTCTTGCCTTTCTGCATCACCATGGCGAGCTTGCGCTTGGGCGTGAAGCCTTTCTTCACCATCGAAATGGCTACGCGGAGGACGTTCTGCAGACGCTTGGCTCTAGTATCAGAGTTGATCTCCATTTTCATCTCCTCCTCCTTATTCTCTGGTAGAGTCTCCCCCTGCGAGGTGTGCGCTCTGAGAAGGGGAGTTCTCCACTTCCTGAATATATATATCGCATACCCATCAACTCAAAAAGATGATTTATGAAATTGAGAAAACCCGAAATGAAAAAGTCGATCGAATTTGAAAGGTGGGTAGTTACTAAAAATGCCTCCTTC
Source organism: Nymphaea colorata (assembly GCF_008831285.2). Lineage (NCBI taxonomy): Eukaryota > Viridiplantae > Streptophyta > Magnoliopsida > Nymphaeales > Nymphaeaceae > Nymphaea > Nymphaea colorata. Next base: position 29,144 of record NC_045144.1, read on the forward strand.
GTCTACAACCAAAAGTAGTAGGGAGTTGTTGGAACGGGCTGGTTAAGAACTTGCATGTCAGTCAGCCTCCGTGGTGAGTTGCGTCTGAATGAAGCAATGGAGCTTGCTGATAGCAAGGTAAAACAATGGTATGAAAGAATTTGGTGTCTTTGATTAGAAATATCTATGTCCATTTTATATATGATACATAACAAAAATCAGGTTGAGCATAATGTTTTTCACCATAATGTTCCTCTGTTTGGGGCATCTTTTACTGCCCGGATGTTTCTTTGGGGTTGGTTTACCCAGAAAATACGCACATTGCAAAGATTAAACCTGGAGAGGACATCCATGACATTCTTAGCTAGCTTGTCATGGCTGTGTTATCACAGATTCTACAATGTCAGACGGTTTATGATCGAGTCTGGTTTCCAAATGTCTTGTTTGTGAGAGGGAGAATGAAGACCATGCTCTACTATTTAGCAAGTGTGGCTATGCAATCAAAATTTGGAAATTTATTTGTTTCATGTTTTGTAAAAAAAAAAGATTATATATAGTTTCTTTCTTTAAAGAAGATATTATTTGGTGGGATGGTTGCAGGTTCGTTTAGAAATGGATGCCTAAATTTTGAGTTCTAACATCTAACCTTCAATCTCATTTAATGGAAAATTTGGTAGTGGAGAAATAGTCATTTCATGATGGCAGTACTATCTTCTTATATAATTTTAAAAGAGATATTTCGTATTGTAGTAAAGAGAGGTGTCAAAAAAATATCTTGCTAATTTGATAGATGTTTTTGAATCTACAAGCATTCAGTTTATATATAGGGTAAGAGTAGATCCATGAACATGAAGTTATACTGTTTAATTTGTATTGCCTCCTTTTTGAAGATTCTTTTGTACATGCATGAGTTGTTATTACGCATTTTACATTCTGTGAACAGATAGCATCTAATAGAGATGCTGAAATGGTGTTGCCTGAAATTGTTTCTTAATGGAATTTTACCTTTTACTCAGAATGACATGGGGGACCTAGTTATCACAGCTATAAATTGATGTTGGGAGGTTTTTAATTAGGGTGACATGCATAGAGATTTACAAGTGTTTCACACTCATTAAAATTCTTCTTTCTCACTTGTTCCTTTCCAAGAGACAATCTAATAAAGAGACTTTTTTCTTTTTTGAGCTTGTTGTGATGATGTTACTACTGTAGACCTGAAGCCTCTACTGGGGATCTTAAGGTCTCTCTCTAGCCTTATCTACAGGTTACTTAGCTGTTGACCGGGTTGTTATTTCCTTCCCCTTCTTAATTTTTATTATACTAATAAATGTGGGGGCTCTTGCCCTTCCAGTCTTTCATTGGGAAAAAAAAAAAAAAGACTTGTCAAAGGTTTCTCATGTACTCACCAATGGCGATCCTGCCAGCATATACTGAATTTGGTAGATGGCCTACGGCCGATTTGTCATCAAATAAGAGAAGGGTTAGCAGGTTTAACTTGCAAACATGAGCTTCACTTGGATCATAACCAGATTTGCTTATAGAATGTGGAAGTTGCATGGCCACTAATTTGGAGTTACTGGTCACTGAAAGAGACGTTCGCGCTATTTTTTCTATCCATACCAAAAATTGTCATTGTATCCTTCATTATTCTGGGCGTCTGCTCATCTTCTCAGCTTCTTCCCTGTCTCCGATTCTCTTCATTTCTCTCTGGTGATGACGACAACCACAGTGAAGTAATGGCATTCAATTCTTCTGCTATCATGTGATTTTCCATTAACCTTGGCGTTTTTCTTCTGCAGATCAAGGAGTCCTCTGCATTTTGTTACCTAACGCTGACTTTCTTTCTCTCTGTACATGGCCTATAGCACAACCTCCAAATTTTTACAGACATTCGTTTGATGAACAGGACTGACATCACTGAAGAATAAGTGTTTTCTTCAATGTAAAAGAATCTTCAGTTTAGATTTCTAAATTTCTCAACCAAGACAAAAAATAAATTATGCCTAGGCCTTCAGCAGGCCCCATTTTTAAAAGGCTGCAGTACCTAAAAGGGCCACCCAGGCTGAGCACCAAAGGAACTGATAAAGGTTTCCTCTATGACTTTTCTTCTTCTTCTTCTACTTGTCCTTTTCTTTTTTCTTTTTCTATCCCTTCTTTTTCTCTCCCTTCTTCCTTCCATAGTCATCTGTGTCATAATCATCGTCTTCTTCCTCTTACTCTTTCTTTCTTTGTTTTACCATTCATGTACTTATGCTATGTTTTCGTTACTGTTATGCACCTTTTTGCTTTATATATATATATATATATATATATATATATATATATACTGATATATATATTCTGCTTGTACAATTTACTGTTAATATACATGTCAACTCGTATCTTTTGACACTTATACTATTAGTTAGTGTGCTTCAGATACTATCTCAATATTGTATAACGCTTTTCTTTAACAGTACTTGTTCATATTTCTGTTGGCCTGTCTAGTGCTTCTTGCTACAGACATAATAACAAAGACGAGTCATCATGACCCTCGAGAGAAAACATTGGTAGGTTCTAGAAAGGAGCAATACTGCAGGGGTTAAAAAATATGCAACCTTAAAAGATGCTCCCGTGGTTGGTTAAAACTTAAAGGAATTCGAGCAAAATTTATATGTCTGGACTCTGGACTGCCTTGAATGAATTCGCCTGATTAGATTTGAGTGACAGATTTTTTCTGTCACAGAGGAAGGTGAACACTACAAATGAAGACAGCCAAAGCTTCATGTTAGCTGCACCTGGTAGGCAGCAGAACTTATTATCATGACAAATGATTCCTCTACATAATGGCCATGGTCTCTGATTCTGGTTTTTTGCAGAGTATACGGATTTTGTTATTCAAGGAAACTGTCGCCCAGGCAAATACTGTCTGCCTCTTCCCAAGATTATATTTGAATATGCTGGATCACTTGATAGCCTTCCTGAAGGGGAAAACTAACTAAAATATTATAAACAAAAGTTATATTATATCACTGGATTGAATGAATGTCTGTAGAATTTGGAGATGCTAGACTTTTCATTTTAGGTCCCACAGTGATAGTTTTCAACTGCAACTCTTTTTATCAGGGTGTGCTTCACATTAAACTTCGTAGGTTTCCAATCAAATGGATCTTCTTTCAGAGTATAACCTTTGTTGCTTGATGACTTTGTGATGGCATTCATGATTCATGGCAGTTGTTTTTCTTCGTTGGTTCTACTGCACTTATTCACCAGCTACTGCAACTTTTATGATGTCATGAAATTTTCACTTTTTGTGGTAGTTCTTTTCTTTTTCTTCCTGTCCATTTTTTATCCTTGTTGCGACATTCTTTCCTTTTTCTTCCTGTCCATTTTTTTATCCTTCTTGCGGCATTCTTTCCTTTTTCTTCCTGTCCATTTTTTTATCCTTCTTGCGACTTTATCACTTACCTAATGGATGAATGAGAAGTTCAGACCCACAGTTTTGAGGGAGGAAAACTAAAACCCACAATAGTGTATGCAACAAATTAGCGAAAGAGAAAATGCTGAAATATATCACCTCTGTTTGCAATAATTTCCACACCTGAAAGAACTTCAAATGAGAGAGACATGAAAGTTATAGGCCAATTGTTTGGTAGCTGGAAATTTCTGTCAAACGTTGTGGATTGAAAGGGATACGTCAATGCCATTAATGGCAGACTAGGGAACGAGATTACCTCTGGACTGGATAAATAATGCCGGTCAATTCTTTAAGACTATGGTTTCTGATACAGGTCCAATGTGAATTTGTATACAGGGAGAGGGAGATACTCAAATAAGCATCGTTCAAATCTGCTATGCGTGTGGAACTCGGGTACAAGTGTTGCTTTGATACCAATTTGTAAAAGTATTTAGGAAAAGGGGTTGGCGACATTAAACTTGCAACTTTAAAATTGCACCACTTCCTTGTCAAAATGTGAAGGAAATTGAGCCTATAGTCTATTTCCAGCCTCACTTTTTCTTAAAGTATTTGGAAAAGGGTGTCTGAAATCCTGTTTTCTGCAAAATCTTAAATATTATTTTACTTTCACCCTGAAAGCAAGATTAGTAATGGATCCAGAAGTACAATTTTTGAAGCTTGGAAAAGGGGCTCACAACAGACCTGTTTCCCTTTACAAACTTGAAAATTTATGTACCTTTAGTGCCTCTTTAATTGTGGAAGTTTTGAAAAGTGAGGACTCCATAAGGCTTGTGTAAGGGTCTTTGATGTTTGTTTGCTGTTTCTGTGTTCAATCATCAATGAAAGGGAGGGGACCCCGAGTCCTCAGCAGGTTCCCATTGGAAAGGTTAGGATTTCAATTTAAACCTGTCTTAAGACGAGCTGGACACAGATTAGGAACAGTGGCGGAGTCAAGTGTGGTCAATTCCCCCACGAGCACCACACAAATAATATTGTTTATATATGCTGACTCCATATCTTTTTCCTTATTTATATTCAAGTGCTCTTTCAGGCTTCAAGTTTTAATCTAAAACTACCACTGACCCTGAGGAAAATGCTTCTAGCTCCACCACTGATTTGGACCCGAATCTTGAACGACATATACACTTAAACTGCAGGATCATCTTCTGTGCAGGATTGCTCAAGTTTAGCAGAAACAAGCTGGAGTCAAGCTTGAGTCTTGTTTGGCTCAGGTGTGTGGGCTCAAGCCGCAGAACTTGACGGCAGCATGAGTTCCAGTTGTGCATGATAGGCATGAAGCCGGTTCGGAGCCACCTTAACTCAGCTTGAACTCGGCACGTGGGCAGACCTGGTCAAAAGAGTGCAAGTATTTCCCACTGCCTCACTGTGATTTCGTAAGAAACAGAAAAGATTGTGTATGCTTGTGGTCGGAGCTCAGACCCTTTTCGCCGTGAAAATACAATTAATTCCTGGTTTGATGGAAACCATAGATGTAGAATAGTAGTTTGATCTCACTCTGCTGTTTAACAGCTATTGTTTCACCGTGGAACTAATGCATTTTTTATTTATACATTTGAATCATTATGCAATAAATAAATGAGTCGTTCATTGGACTTGTAGTAAGTCATGGCTGAATTGTTTGAGCATTGAAATTATTGCGATTTTCCCTTCAATCGGAATTTATTGAATTGCATCAAAGTGGTAACAGAACAAAGTTGAGGGAGAGAGATTTGCCTGACTCTTATATACGAACTATTCAATTAGCAATTGATTCCATTAAATCTGAACTGCATGAGTGAACAAGAATGTAGCATAGGGATCGCAAACAAGCAATGACATATTCCCATAGGAAATTGAATATTTAATTTGCATCAAAGTATATCAGAGCCAGATTAAGCAATGTAGCTTTGCCCCGACTCACATATATTCAAGATCGATTTTGCCAAATTTGACTTTCATGAGATATTAGGAATTTAACCCGGCCCCCCTGTGACGAATGACAAAAGTGGCAGATTTTTTTTTTTTTTTTTTTTGTGTGCGTCTCAAATCAAGTTAGAACTTGATTTGCATCATTTATGTTACCAACCACTGCTGAGAATGGAGTTGTCAAGTGACCATTCCATTTGAGTACCAACTAGCAGAGTATCCTTAATTTGGCAATGCCCAAGACCACAAGATAGCATCTGCACTGGAGTTAATTTCCATGGGAAAATTTTTCCTACCGTGATATGAACCTCCTATCATTGGGGAAACTCATTTTGAAATGCCTTTGAGGCATAGAACCAGCAGAAGCTTTGTATGTTTCAGTTGGAAGAACGGAAACTATTTACATATTTCAAAAGCAGAAGTATTTACTGCTGCATTCTTTTCCTGCCAACGGTTCCTGTGCCTTCTGGTGGTCACCATCTCGTCATACCTCGGGAAATATTTTCAGACTGTTGGCAGACACTATATGCAGGCCGATTGTGCAGATCTCTCTCTTGATTTCGTATATACGTCCATTCACTGAAGATCAGCAAGAACCAACTTTAACTTGGAATTTTTCTGTGATTAAACAAGCGTATTAGACAACAGTTAAAACCTTCAAATCTGAATGCCATTAGACATGGCCATTAAGCTTAAGGTAAGTGATATATCCAGCTGAACTGTTGAACCTTTCTGCGTGTTTCTCTGAATATACACTGAAAGAGAGAGAGACCCAAAATAGAAAAAGCAGTAAGACTTCACACAAGTGAATTAAAAAAAAAAAAAGCACTTGATAAAACCATAAAGGCATGGAATAAACTTAGAGAAGTGGGGTTCATGGAAAAGAAAGAAAAGAAAAAAATCAAGCCGGGATAGCATGGAAATCGTGAAGCAATCAAATGTGGGAACGAGAAATATCACCAAAACATGCGGCTATGAATTTAACCCACAAGAAAGGAGGGAGGAAATGGGTGGGATCAGAAGAAGCTACAATTTACAGCATGTTTGAAATTTTGTATAATTCAAAGTATGGAAGGGTTTGCAAAACATTCACACCTATGATCAATCCCCTTTAGTTATACTTTTTGTAAACATACTTTGTATTTTTCTTAATATGAACTATATTTGACATAAAAACAATCAAATAAACGTCTCAAATACGGGTTCTATGATTTGATAAAAGAATGTTATTTATATTTGTTATTGCCTTTTTCATTAAGTTACATTCTTACCTTTTAATGCGACATAATAGATTTGAATAAAAGTGAAAATAATAAAATATAATATACTAGAGAATGTTATTGATAAAAGAATTGCAGTCGACATATTTGTTTTTTTATATTCATGACATTTAGTTTAGACTCTCATTTGCTAGTTTTCATGAAACTGTAGCAAAGAGAGAGAGAGAGAGGCTCCAGACAAGAAATTTTACTAAGAAAAATTTATATGAATGCGGTCTAGACCCAAGATCCAAGATCCCACTTAGCCTGGCGAGCGCATTATTTGTTTGGGGAATTTTATTTTCAGAGTCATTTGCTGCACGTAGAAAACAACCGTTGCCAAAGGGTTGGATGCTGTATGGATTCAAGTAAACCGGATACCCTATCATGCTTCAAAAAATAGGTTGCAGAAAAAATGTTACATTTTTTTAAGAAATCCAAATTTAAAACTGACATCTAATCTGGTGCAAGTCGGGATTCAGTTTTGAATATATATCTGATTAGATTTTGATTCAGATTCAGTTTTAAGTAAATATAGTATATCTAATATCCATACATTTTGCAGTCCGTTAATATATCATAATATGGTCGGAATTCAGTTGTATATTTAAAATCGGATTCAGATTCAGATGTGAAGTTAAACGTCAGATGCAAACTAATGTTAGGATTATAAATTTAAAAATCAGATTTAAATGTGGTATAAATATTTTCAAGTATGGAGATTACAATAGATAAATTATATATGGTAAAGTGTACATCGGATTTGGATGCTATTTTTCCGATATCTTAACAATATATGAACAGTGCTCCTAGAACTTATAAAAAACATGAATGGTTTATTCCTGATTTTTTTGCTACTTTTTCACCTTTTTCACTACTATTAGTGAGAAGTATGCCCATTAAGTGGCGATTCACTAAGAGGTCGAATCTGCCCCCGTTTCCCTTGCTCCCGAAGGTTTAGGACTACTTTAGAATTTAGGTGGAGATCAATACATCTGTCAAATAAAGAACCAAACATATATACTATTTGCAGTTAAGATGAGTAACACCTATTGAAATCTAATTGATTATTGGACTTTCACAAAGCCACCAGCTCGACCAGCTATGCTATGCCTCTCAAGGTTATTAAGCTGATTTAAGTATGCCCGTGGAGGCAATTAAGCCTGTTCAAGTGAAGTGGGGTGGATGTTTGTAGCGTAATTTTGCCTTTTTCCGAATAACTCACTATTATCATATTCTGATTTGGAGCAAAACATTTTGTTCTTTTTCTTTTAGTTCAATATCTAATTTACTAATGAGCAATTTAGGGATGTCAGTATATACCATTTGGATAAAATATATGGGTGAACTGTATAAAAAAAAAAATCAGACATGGAAAAGGTTTTAATATCTGATTAAGAAATAAGATCTGATTCATATTTAAGAAACAACATCTGATTCAATTCAGATATTTGAACTGATTTAACTATAAATAAATATCATATAGCCAATGCCAAGTCAGTTATATTTGGTTTAAAATTCAGATTTGGATTCAGAAGTAATTTCAAATATTGGATTGACCAGACCGGATTCGGATTGTGAAAACAGTTTTCAGAATGGATATACTCTGGGTCGAACTCAGACTCGTGAGTAGTGAATATGTATCAGATCACTAAGGTAAGTAAGAAAAACCAGGCCTTTTAATTTTATGTTAAAAAATATTATAAACAAAATATGTGTATCCTAAAATATTCTTAAGAAATAATTCAATGTCAACATATTTTAATTCAAGTTATAGTTGTAACAAAATTTATTTTTTGGCTATCAGAATTTTCAAATTTGGAAGAGCCGATCGTTTTTTTTTTTAAACTATAAAAGCCATTGTTAAAGTTAAAAAATGACTAACATTAAGCATGTTCCTGACCAAGTTACCTCTAAGTTCATATCCATAAAGACAAGATTGCATAAAATTCTCCGACCACCTTGAGCTCTATCCAAATTGCTTCAGGAGATGGGCGATATGTTGTGAGAGGCTGGAAGATTTTTTCATCCAAACCCGGATGAAAAAATCCACAATATATATATATATATATATATATATATATAACCAATCTGATAATGGGTTCGCTCCTTATCATATTGGAAATTGATTAAGCCGCCTTGGAGAACTAGTTCCTTATCTATTGGAAAACCTTTACTTCCAATATGCATGTGTTTGTGTGTGTAAATGCTACTATGTGCAAGATAGTTGCTAAAATAATCACAAATACTCAGTGAAGCTAACTGTGGCTAAAAACTAATTTAGTGACTATTTTTTAGTCATAAATTTTATAATTTTAGTCATCAGACAACATTTAGCACATAGCAACATTATATATATATATATATATATATATATATATATATATATATATATATATAGTAAAATTAGAAATTATTATGCAAAGCATTTAATGTTATCAAATATAATTTTCAACGTGACCTATAAGGGAATGATATCTATGGTGGTAATTAAAATAATAACGATTATATTGTTATCAACAAATAGGGTCATCAACCTGACATTGCAAAAAGAAAAAATCAATTGAAAGATCTCTTGGAGTTTTCAAATACAACTTAAAGATTGGGGAAGATGAAAATGGAAAGCGTCGTGCATTGTGTGCATTGTATCTAATATTATTAAACATGATCTTCCCAACAAAAAGAAGGTTATTATTATTAAGGTTAATGTTATGACCCATATGGAAATGGTACCTATGAAGGTAAAGACGCCAATAAAAATAATAAAAACGTCGCCCTCGAGTTGCAAAAAAAATTAAGAGAAATTTATGGAGATTATTGTAAAGAAAGAGTATAAATATCAAACCTCACACTATCAATCCCAAAGGCAGATTGCGCCTTCCATGGTGTAAAACCATGTTAAAGATTATTACTTCCATTGTCCTTTTTTTTATGTTTTTTTTAACAGCATTCAAGGGAGTTGTAGGCTGGTTACAGCCTGAGCTGCAAATAAAATGCAATGGCAAGGAAACAAGAGGATTTTATGGTTTCTATCATATTATCAATAAGTTGTGAAGGAGCAAGTGGCACACATAAAGTTAATTTATTTTATATATGTCAAAACATTGAGTGATATAAGATTTTTATCTTTTAACAATTTCTAATAGAAACTTGCATGTTGTTTGTTGCACATAGTTTCATTGTACATTGAATTCCTCATGCATGCAACTGATGGATTCTTATGGAATAATTTGTTAAGTTGTTTAATCTACATGCAACTGATGGTTATTCTTATGGAATGCTTTTTTTATATGTTCACCTTTAATTTGGCTTAAGCTTTTTTACGTAACATAAACAACTTTTGAGGTATTGGAATTAGAGGAAAGTGTCACATTACTTTTGCAGGTATTTGCAACTGTTTCGTCCCTACTAGTGAACAACCGAACATGACACTTATGTACCAAGAATACATGTAGTATAGCAAATGGTTATTTAGCACAGTAAGTTTAATTTTTATGATCTTCAATGTAGAACTATTCTCTACTCCTCACATATTGTGAAAAACATAAAAATAAATTTTAGCTTACAATGACCAGCAAGACCAAATTAGTGGCCATGGATTTTCACATCCTAAAAGCAAATTTGGTTATGATCCTAGTGAAACACAAGTTTTGCAAGTCAAACATATTATCCCTTCTCTTGTTTGGGTCTATCACTCCTACCAAATTCAGTCTATGTTGGTCGGACCATCCATGAAGAGTGAATAAGAAATTTGCTATTTTTTTTTTTTGATGAAAAGTTGCAAGGACAAGAGCCCCACATTTATGTACATAATAAAAATTAAGAAGGTGAAGGATACAACTAAGAAACCTATAAATAAGGGTACATAGTGACCTTAAGGGTCTGTTGGCCAATGACACAATATGTAACTGTTTCATGAATATGACCCAAAGATTGAGGCCGATTTATAGAATACCTTAAAAATAATTTCAAACAATTATATTTTCCAAACAAGAGCTAAGATCTTTGGTAGAGGCCAAAGGTCTTCATTGGTGATATCATTACAACAAGCACAAAAAAGAAAATATCTCTTGTGCAATGGCTCTTGGAAAGGAACAAGTGAGAAAGAAGAATTCTAATGAGTACGGAACAATCGTCATCTCTATGCATGTCACCCTAATTAAGGACCTTCCAACATCAAGTTTTTGCAATGATAACTAGGTCTCCAATGTCATTCTTAATCAAAGATCAAATTTCATCAAGAAAAACAATTTTTGACAACACCATTTCAGTATCTCTATTAGATGCAATCTATTCCTATACCTAAATCAAATGCTTGTTGATTAAAAAAATATCTATAAAATTAACAAGCTAGTTTTTGACACCTCTCTTTATCAAAATACCAAATATTTCTTTTAAAATTATATAAGAAGATAGTACTACCATCATGAAATGCCTTATTTCTCCACTACCAAATTTTTCATTGAATGGAACTGAAATAGTATGCCATTTCCCTGCAACCATGCCACCAAATAGTATCTTCTTTGGAGAAAGAAATTATATATATCTTCATTTTTTTACCAAACTTGAAACAAATAAATTTCCAATGTTTAATTGCATAGTCACACATGCTGAATAAGAGACAACATGCTTGGTCTGCATTCCCCCTCTTATAAACCAGACATTTGGAAGCAAGACTCGATCATAAACCATGGAACAGTCTAGAATATGCGATAACGCATCCTTGACAAGCTAGTTAAGAATGTCATGGATCATCTCTCTCGGTTTAATCTTTGCAATGAACATATTTTCTAGGTAAACAAACTAGGATGAAAGATCCGGGAAATCAGAGATGCCCTAAAATGAAGAAAATTATGGTGAGAAACATTACGCTCAAATGGATTTTCATTATGTATTGTATATAAAATTGACATAGATATTTCTATTCAAGCACCCCAAACTCTTTCATATCATTGTTTTACCTTGCTACAGGCAACCTCCATTGCTTCACTCACACGCAACTCACCATGGAGCCTGACATGCAAGTTCTTCACAAGCCTGTTCCAACAACACTCCACTACTTGTGGTTCTAGACGAAAGGAGATATCTTTAGCAATTGCCCACATAGTCATCTTTCAAATTCCATGGATTTTTTCATTTCGGGTTTTCTTAATTTAGTAAATCATCTTTTTGAGTTGATGGGTATGCAAATTCTTCCTATCGGAAAACATATTTATTTAGGAAGTGAGAGAATTCTCCTTCTCAAAGCTGTGCACCTCCTAGGAGAGGAGTATACCATCATCCTTCTGTACTCTAAAAAGAAGTTGAAGTACGAAGGCGACATCCCAATGATCCGAATGTAAGCCATGTATCATAACAAGCAATGGGTTGAGTGAAGTGCTACTTTATGCTGGGGGATGGGTTTTCTCTTTTACAAGAAATAAGAGAAGATGTCAGCATTCCAAAGATTTGAGCGATCAGTTTTCTCTTTTACAAGAAATAAGAAATAAGAGGAGAAGATGGCAGCATTCCAAAGATTTGAAAGCAAACCATGTACCATGCTGTTGCTCTTTGTTGGGCGGTGGATTTTTGGTTTACCAGAAATAAGAGGAGATGATGAGTGAAGGAAAATAAGAGAAGATGATGAAAATGAAGACATCACTAGAAACAAGCTCATCATTCGATTATTATATCACCGCTGCTAAGAAAAAAGGACCCATTGTTTGATTATCACCTCTGCTCCTAAAACCATGACTCAATTATGCTATCATATCACCACTGATAGGGAAACCATGAGACACTCTCGTGTTATTATATCACATAGCAGAAACCATTAGACACTCCGGACGCCCGTAACGGCCACCCTTTTCATTCCCACGTTAACACCCATAGTTCATAAACATGGAATTGACGCCCGCATTTTTGACATGCTCCACTAACCCTGCATGTTCTGCCGGCGCTCCTGCGACCTCAGCTGCTCGAAGAATCGAGCTATAAATTCCTCGACTTTCTCGTCCACCGTGGCATCATGCTCCTCCTCGTCGTCCTCTGATGGAAGCAGCGAGATGGAGGGGCTGATTTTGTCACCGTCGGCAAGGTCGATATTGGAGAGATCGGAGGCGGACAGCTCCAATTGGGGATCGTTGATGATGACATGGTCGTCGGAGTCGTCCGCGTGAGGAGGGTTGCCGTATGCGAGGGAAGGGAAGCAGTAAGGGAGCTTCATCTTGGCGCCCGAGATGGTGCCGGCGTGGAATAAGGGGAGCCGGAGCTGTTGCTGCAGGAAAACTCGTAGGCCTGCGGTCGGAAGCCTTGGAAGCGGTGGGGGAAGAAAATGCGCCGGAAGGATCTGCCAAGCTTCTTGCCTTTCTGCATCACCATGGCGAGCTTGCGCTTGGGCGTGAAGCCTTTCTTCACCATCGAAATGGCTACGCGGAGGACGTTCTGCAGACGCTTGGCTCTAGTATCAGAGTTGATCTCCATTTTCATCTCCTCCTCCTTATTCTCTGGTAGAGTCTCCCCCTGCGAGGTGTGCGCTCTGAGAAGGGGAGTTCTCCACTTCCTGAATATATATATCGCATACCCATCAACTCAAAAAGATGATTTATGAAATTGAGAAAACCCGAAATGAAAAAGTCGATCGAATTTGAAAGGTGGGTAGTTACTAAAAATGCCTCCTTCGTCTACAACCAAAAGTAGTAGGGAGTTGTTGGAACGGGCTGGTTAAGAACTTGCATGTCAGTCAGCCTCCGTGGTGAGTTGCGTCTGAATGAAGCAATGGAGCTTGCTGATAGCAAGGTAAAACAATGGTATGAAAGAATTTGGTGTCTTTGATTAGAAATATCTATGTCCATTTTATATATGATACATAACAAAAATCAGGTTGAGCATAATGTTTTTCACCATAATGTTCCTCTGTTTGGGGCATCTTTTACTGCCCGGATGTTTCTTTGGGGTTGGTTTACCCAGAAAATACGCACATTGCAAAGATTAAACCTGGAGAGGACATCCATGACATTCTTAGCTAGCTTGTCATGGCTGTGTTATCACAGATTCTACAATGTCAGACGGTTTATGATCGAGTCTGGTTTCCAAATGTCTTGTTTGTGAGAGGGAGAATGAAGACCATGCTCTACTATTTAGCAAGTGTGGCTATGCAATCAAAATTTGGAA
>NC_045144.1:42995-91982 GCF_008831285.2 Nymphaea colorata
CCAAAGATATTTGAAGGTGGCAGCTTCCAGTCTGCACTAGCGAAATGAAAGGTCATTCTGGTCCAACCCTTCATGTGGATCACCATTTTCTCTACATGGTAACACAGCAAATCTTGCTCAGGAGGATAAAAGCGCTAACGTTTATGACATTGGCCACTGCATTTGCCACTTGACCATAGACATCTTTGGCAAGAAAAGTCAGGCTGGTACCCGAGTCTATGATGATCGATCTGCTCTTCCCAACAATGCAGTTGTCTGTGCACCAGCAAATTGTATGTTGAGTCTGCTGTTCCCGACACTTATGTTTGTCAGGATGAGCACATAAAAGCTGCTTCACCACCATCTGATGCCATCGGCGTCTCTTGAACCTCTTCTGTGCCTGAAAAGTCTGCATCGTCGCGAATTTGAGCTGTCCACGGAATTGTTTTCATTTCTATATGGAGGAAGACAGTAAGCAAATTTGTCATCAATGGAAGAGCCGATCTGTTTAACAAGAGAGAGAGGACCATGGCCAAGGCAACAAGGCCTGGAACTTACGCAGGGCAAAATCAGGATTATCTTCACGATGAACAAAGACACCTTCATGCTTGATGGTGTTGGCACCATTGTCAAACAAGCGCTTCTCGGAGGCTAGGACTCTTTATATTTGGAAATGTTTCTATAGGAATATCTGAACCAGCAAAGTTGGTCGCTGGTGCAACAATGGACATGCAGTTCCGTGCAGAAGCTGGTGGAGCATCTCTGGTTCTTGTAGGTGGACGACTGAAGTGTATCAAACATTGGTGTTTTGACATGGCAGTTGTCACAATGGTGGCATGTTGTCCATATGAGGATACTACCAGTGCCTAGAATGGCCCAGTACAGGCTGGATGGGGTACCTAGCGATAGTTTCATGAGAAGCTCACCGGGACCAGCCATCACGGGGCTGGAGATCATGCTGGTGGTATTGGCAAACCATGAAGCAATGCTGCGGGAGCGCAACATGAAGCGCAGAGCCGCCTGCTCAGCTCGTTGAGCTAGAGTGGATGAAAGGTCATAGAGAGGTGACAGGATGAGTCTCGATGAATGAGGTCCATAGAGAAGCCGAGAGGTTTGGAAGCGAAGATTGTGGTAGGGTTAGGCAGTATGCAAGTAGGAGCAGCTGCAGGAGGAGGCTGAATGCTAAGGGGGAAGAAGGCTGCCATGGCGAGGACTAAATGGTTGCGGTACTAAGGTGAAATGTGTTGATATTTATAATGGAAGTCATAGTTATGGTGGCCACTGATGAAGGGAAGGATTTGGATTTGAAAATTATGCACAAAAAAAAAGACATGTGGCTGAACTGAGTTACATATTCCTTTGTGTAACCAGTAACCATCACAATGGAGAAAAGTGGTAGCATCTTCCAATTGTTAAGCTTGGGTATAACAATCACAAACATTTGAAGACTTTCAAACACAAAAGGAAGGCTGCAGACACTTTAACGTATTACTTAAGGTGACCACAATAACTGTTGTATACGTTGGAAGAAGAGATTGTCCTAGTGGTGTTTGAAAATTTTTTTTAGGCATCAGGGGTGGAGCCAAGGGAGGCTCGCATGGCCCTGACCCCACCTCAATTTTTTTTAAAAAAAATTATATGTAAATTTTAGTAAATTTCACTTGTCCTCTATAAAAATTTTGAAAAATGATATTTTGATCGTAGTCAAAATTTAGAAACATTAATCGGCCCTTCTCATGAAAATTTTTTGGCTCTGTCCCTGTAACGCATGGTAGTCCCTGCTCCAAAACCTGTCCATTGACCTCCTTAAACCGTGAACCTTGAAGTTATTGGCAAATCTTTCTCCCACACGATCTCTCTCATACATATATATATACAAATGTCTTTCCACCCCAGGATATTATGGGCTCAAATCTGTTGATAGTTCATGGGCCAGAGGCTCATGCAGTAAGGGTTGCAGGTATGCTATGTCCATTTTGGCCATATCATATGCCTCTTTTATATTTTTATATATATAGCAAAAAATTAAATGGTGACTCTGATTATTCAATGTAACTCTACTCGTTCATAAGGACTATTTGATTCATTATAATGAATAGACGAAAGAAAAATAAAGAAAAAAAAGTAGTGGGTATTTTTATCATCTAGTATTAGTTTATACTTTTTTTTCTTCACCTTTCTCTCAACCATTAAGTGGGTGAATGTGAATATGGCCATAATATATATATATATATATATATATATATATATATATATATAGCAGTAATTGGCTGGCGTTACATGGCTGTTTTGAGTTGACCGCTCTTGCGTTGAGTGATGTTTATCCCCTCTCAAGACTGTAAAAAGTTTCATGTTTGAGTTGAAGTTGGACTTGCATTTCATTCTTAAATCAAAATTTCAAACCATCAAATGCCCCCTAAAAGAGCGGTCGACCATTTGTTTGTTCGTGGCCATTCTCTTGGGCCAGGCTGTCTATAATAGCGTGTAGTCATCTTTTGACATCATTCTCCTTCTCTTTTTTGCTTCTATATATTGTTGTTTGTGTGCGGTTCTTTATAATTTGGGGATTTCTTTTCATCTATTTTGTAATGTATTTTTTTCATTTCATCTGTGAAAATTGGTTTGAATCAACCTATTTGAATTGTACCAGCTTGTTCGCCTGAATGATGAAATAACAATCGGCAAAGTTTAATATTTTATAAATAAACTTGTGCTAGCCCCTTTCCTAAAAAATAACATAACATATGTAGGACTCTAATTTTAGATGAGCAGGAGGTCACCCCACAATCTTAGAGAAAGCCAGAAGCTCCCTCTTTCCCCTTACCCTCAAGCCCACGGCCGCATCGATGCCTGTGAGTGGGGCCAAATATCCATCAACTAGCATAGTGCTTCCACTCTAGTTGCAGTATAGAAATGTAGCACCAACATCACTCGCGCTCGGTTAGACTTCAGCTAAGCATCCCCCTTTCCGTCTACCTACTTAGGGGTTGTTCTTATTTTGAAAATTTTATGAGTGTCCCTGCTGTCAAATGACTCTTTAACAATATTGGAGCCACATTACGGATATTGTAAGCAATTTCTCTTACCTGTCATTGATACTAGTTTTTAAAACTTTTTATATACCTTAAAGTTGAAAATTAAACTAATATTGCACCTTAGCCAGAAACTTTTGGATTTGCCACTACCCCTTTAGGGATCTATTTTTCTTCAGCTTGTTCTGTTGCTGAAATCCATTTTGGTGATTTTTGGACTCTAATTAGTTTCAAGGCATGAAGCATAGACTCTCCATCCAACATGCACCAAACTCCATAAGTTAGTGATGTACTGCATATTTTGGTGATTGATTATAACCTTGCTTAGATTATCTTGCAATCAAGTTGAGGAGTTATCATGTTCTAAGTTTAAAATAAATAGTTTTCTAGTACCTAAACAAATTCTTGTATAATAATGTAATTGCACTGCATGAACTTCCTGCAGCGGCAGCTTGTGACATCAAATAGTTTTTTTTTTCATTCAGAAACTGTCGTGGGAGATCCTCGTTCTATTCATGAGACATCAAATAGGTAATTAAATATATAAATGAAAGTAATTAATCCACTGTCTATGTCATAATTTACAGACACCAAGATTGGAACATTTTGCCGGGGGGGACTTATAGTGGCTGGTGACATTAGCTAGTAATGTAACAAGTTCTTGCGTCATTTACTAGGGATTGCATGCAACCTTTTGTGTTTCTGCACCCTTCTCCAAAATCCAAGCAATGCTAAGTAATAACGTTTGAATATTCTTGTGTTGAAGAATTCCAATCACAAATTGATCAAGAACAGAGACATCTTAATGAATCCCTTAGGTAACCACAGTAAGCATTGAACATGCTGTAAGAGGGAAAGTATTGAAGCTAAGTGTGGGTTGCTGTGCACCATTGCCTATACCAGTCAGTCAAAAATATATTGTGATGATGCTGAACCCGGTTGCTGTCACATCATAGTGCCCATGTTTGATGTGACTCACGTGCCCTCCAGCCAAAAAGTCTTGGCTCCGCCACTAAAAAACGGGTTGAGATCACTAGTTAGTGGGTTAGCATGAGCTTATTCGTGTCATGAGAAATCAATTTTTTGATGGGATATTCATATGATCCATCTATTCTAGAAGGTTGACTAGAAAATAGACGAATGTCATCATACTTTAAACATGTTTAACGATTAAAATGGGTGATTAAAGGGATTCAAATAAAAGTTAGTCTATTTTTTTTCTCTTTGAACTGGCCTTTGTGTCCAATTAAGATGAACCTCTACAGCTGGATGATTATTTTTTTGTTTGGTGTCGATAAAAACCATTGCAAAAGATGCATTTGCAATGATCAATTGCGTTACCATGGTTTTCAATAATGGAACAGAACTTTTATGGCAGTTTTTAACAACACAAAATAACCATCCAAGCATAGAAACAACTGTGATTTCAATACACACACACACACACACACACACACACACACATATATATATATATATATATATATATATATATATATATATATATATATATATATATATATATTCCCTCTAAATTGCTTTGTTGATGCTTCTAGTATGTTTTCTATCTGGGAAGATGTCTAACCTGACCCTACAAGTAACAGACATTATCTATGTCTATAGATGACCTTTGCACAATTATTTCTGCTGCTGAAACAAGTACATCTTGTTTAGGATTTACCATCATAGAAACCGATTCTGTTGAATTTGAATGAACCTGAAATTGTGGGACACCTGATACAGAATAGGCTCTAGGGAAATGGAGGTAAGGCTAAGGTTTCGGCCATCTTGTTGAGAGGTAGTATGAAATACCCCTCTTGCTCACCTGATGCTAGGGAAGATCTCTATAGATTGTTCTTATTTTTTTAATTGCTTCAGTCTTAACACAAAAAATAAGGTCGACTGAATGCTAGTCGGGTCTGGCTCATGGCGATCATTTACCGACAATTGATCCTACACATGGCTCCTACACATGGCTCCTACACTGCCTTTATGATTGCAGCTGGCCCCTACACATGGCTCCGGGTTTCAGACAATGGTCGGCTTTGACTCGTGGTTGATGTTGAAAGAACAAGCCGACCATGGCAGGACGTGATGAAGCACAAAGTCAAGAAGGCGCCAACCTTGACTTCCATGTAAATGAGTGAAGCCATTAAGAGAAAGCTTTATCTGCAATATTTCGCACTTGCTGGTCTACATATCAGACCTATGGGCAGCCAGCAGCAATCCCACTTAACTGCTTTATTCAATTATCTTCGGCATAGGGGGTTAGTAGCCCAGACAGAAGATCAAAATTCTAGATAAAGGACACTAGGTATAAATTTTTCAATTTTTAAAGAATGAGAAAATTTGTTCAATAATATTAATATAAAAATAAAAAGCTTTTAAAATTTATGTAATTTCCAATACTTAACGAGAGAAAGTAATGTGTCCATCAAAGGAGAGAAGAATATTTTGTTAATTTATTAAAAATATTCTCCTTAGTCTTTTTACTTTTTTCTATTTTCAATTTTGTCCTTATAATTTTTTTTAATGTGAATTAAAGTTATTTTAATCATTAACCATATTGACGTACAAAAAAAATTATGCATCAGTATAGCGACACTTAACCTATAACCTGCCTCTACTCCTGCTAGCTGCTCTCAACAGGTGTTATGGGACTTATGGTCACCTTTTAAAGGTGGTACTGATTTTTATGAGTCGCCTCCATCAGATGGGTAGAACCCTTGTGGCCTCCTTCCCACAAAAAAACTACTTTAAAGAGGCCCACACACTAGTCCACATTTTTGAAAAATATGTTTGGTTGGCAAAAATTCATCATCCAAATGCCTTGGATGATGGTTAGAACAGAAAGGGAAAGGAGAAAAGTGAGGAAAGGATGGACAAAGAAAGAGAACATTTCGTTTCTAGGTCTTGCTTTTGTTTACAATTTCAAAAAGCGGACCAAAAAGGCATTGGATTTTCTTTACCATAGACCTTCCCTTAAAAGGATAAGGAAGCCTAGAATAACAACATATCTATTGAATCTGGACATGGTAGTACTCATTGTGGAAATATCTAGAGCCAAAGTCACTCAATGGGTAAGTCATGAATCCTTAACCTAAATCCATTTTACCAAAAGTTTCTACCATATCAATCTACCCTTTTGTACAACCCAATAATTTCAAAAAATGAGCCATCTATGAGGCCAATTGTATTTTTGTGTCTTTTTTCTTTGGTCTTAACAGGTTGGCGCATTGTTTAATCCGTGTTTCATTTCCTATAAAATTACTTATTTCCTATAAAATTACTTGGGTGCGCCCATAAGCTCATCTCTCTCTCCCACTCGCCAGTGTGGACTACTATTTAAAATAAAAATAAAACATGTAATACCTATCTCTTTCTCTGTCCGTCTCTCTCTCTATCTCTATACATGCAAGAGAACTCAAATGGCATGGAGCTGTTTCTTTGTTTCTTTCTTCCACCACATTTTCACTTTCGGGGTAGACAAGTCAAAAAACAGAGGAACCACCCTGTTGAATAGGAACCACTAGTTTACATGATATGGCAGTTCTATCATCGTTGATATTACAGTTCCAGACATGGTGGCAGAGACGCAGACGTGGAGGTGGAATAAAAAGGCTCGAATCTAAATACTTATGTGAAGTTGGAAGATTGTGTTCCCATGGCAATATGGTGGCTATGGAAGAACATGAATTATAAATACCATGACAACAAGAAAAATCGAAATATGTTACATCAGAGGCAATTGACCGTCTTTTTATTATGATTCAACAAGTGCTAAATATGACTATTCAAGCAGAAGAACGAGTTTCCACAACTTTTGGTCCTTTTTTATGTAGGAAGTCTCTCACATATATCATCGACTTCAACACAGATCAGCATCACCACAAAAGCATATAGAATATGGATATGCTTATGAAACCACATCTGAAAGATGCCTTGGTTTGATCGACCAACTTCCCCATCCCTATTTTAATGCTGTTCACGTTACCTACACCATGGTCCTTATAAAAGAGATAGCAATGTCATTGAAAATTATATACATATATATGTATATATATAATATATATATATATATAAAATATATATATATATATATATATATATATATATATATATACAATATATATATATGCATATATAATATATATAATATATATATATATATATATATATATATATATATATACACACACAGACACACTATTCCGGATGTGCTATACTAGTACAACTAGGGTGGAAGCGCTATGCCAGTTGATGGACATTTGGCTCTACTCACATGGGCATGGGCATTATCGGATGCCGGATTTCAGTTTTCACTCAAGCTGAAACTTGAATGATAACCTTGCTTAGATTATCTTGGAATCGAGCTATCATGTTCTAAGTGTAACATATATAGTTTTCCCGTACCTAACATATATGTTCAAGTATAATAATGTAATTGGTCTGCATGCCCATCCGGCAGCCACTGCTTGTGATATCAAGTAGGTAATTTTTTGCTGGGAAACTGCCGAGGGAGCCCTCGCTTTATTGAAATGTCAAATAGGTAATTAAATAAATAAACTAATCCACTGTCTATGTCACTAATTTCTAGACACCAGCTGAATTGTAACATTTTGTGAGGGTACTATG
Source organism: Nymphaea colorata (assembly GCF_008831285.2). Classification (NCBI taxonomy): domain Eukaryota; kingdom Viridiplantae; phylum Streptophyta; class Magnoliopsida; order Nymphaeales; family Nymphaeaceae; genus Nymphaea; species Nymphaea colorata. The sequence continues at coordinate 50,642 of NC_045144.1, forward strand.
TTGTAAGAAGGGCAGTAGCGGAGCTAAGGGTGGGTCGGTGTGCACCATTTTACCCATACCAGTTATTCAAAAATTATATTGTGATAAAGCTGGACTCAGTTCCAGTCACATCATAGTGCCCACATGGGCACTATCAAACTCAGGTCGGTGACTCAAGCGATGTTCAGTCAAAAAATTTGGGTACTGCCTACACCAGCCCACGTATGACCACCAAACGCTCTAGCACCAATCTCAATTTTCTGTACTTCCATGAATTTCATGATCCTGACAATCAAAATAAAGGTTTGTATAAAAATTTAAAATAAAATTTGAATTCACATTGACAAATGCACATTTAAAATAAATAGCAAATTAAGTGGATTACTTGTTTGATGATTGAATGCAGTGCGGAACCTTCAACAAGTTGACGGGTTAGGGGCGAGCTTATCCATGTAGTGAGAAATCAATTTTCTCAAAGATCATGGCAACTTTCCTGCTTGGTGGGCCATTACATATCCTTTGATGGGATTTTCATATGATCCTATCAGGTCGACTGAAAACTGGATTGGCCAGGTCATTCCTGAATATTCAAGGGATTCAAATAAAAGTCAAGAAGAATGAGGAGAGAAGGGTGGTGGAGGAGGAGAAACTGAACTTTAGCCACCAGCATTGTCATGGGATGTCGCTTGTTGATTTCTTCAATCGATGCTGCTTGAGTTTTCGACACTGACGGTCAACGGCAAAGCTACCAATTGGTAACATATTTATTACATGATTAAGAAAACACTTAGTACAATCAATTATCAGAAATTTCATTATTTTATCATCTAGCTAGTTCCACCTCCAACCATGGTTAGTGGCAGCTAGAGTTAGGAATGTTGGACTTAGGGGCACTAATTTAAAGAATCTCAAACCTATAGGGTCACTGGTGCATATAAAGAAGCAAGTAGTTGAAAGCTACGTAAAAATGAAAATAAAGAAATTTGATAGGACCGTTTGGGCAACTGCCTACACCAGCCCACGTATGACTCCACCAAAGGCTCTAGCCCCAATCTCAATTTTCTGTACTTCCATGAATTTTATGGTCCTGACAATCAAAATAGGGTTCGTATAAAATTTTAAAATAAAATTTGAATTCACACTGACAAATGCACATTTAAAATAAATAGCAAATTAAGTAGATTACTTGTTTGATTATTGAATGCAGTGCGGAACCTTCAACAATATATATTTATTTGGATAATAGTGAAAATGAATCCATTATATAGACCATTCGTTTCTAATAAATGTTTACAACAATCGGAATCAGAACCGAAACCCAAAGCGAAACAACCTGCAGGCTGTCGGTAAGATAAATCAGTATACTATATTTAAAAAAATAAGTGAAAAATAGAAAAGAAAAAATCTTAAAAGTATTTAAAGATAAATAAATAACAACAATATATACGTATACAACTTTAGCCCAGAGTACATTCAATTGGTGCAAAAGAAAGCAGCCCCTTCCCCAAATCATATTTCACATGCATGTTCTACTGGAAAACATTCCCGAAAATTGCTAAGCTAGCCGTCGCACTTCTATACATCCAAAAGATATTTGAAGGTGGCAACTTCATGTCTGCATTGGTGGAATGAAAGGTCATCTCCAGCAATCCTTAATATGGATCACCAGTATTTTCTACATTATAACACAAATAATCTTGGTTAGGATGATAGAATCTTTTATGGTTTGTGACTTTCGCCACCGTGTTTGCCACTTGGTCATACACATCTTTGGCAAGATAGTCAGTGTGGTACCCGAGTCTATCATAATTGATCCAGCATGTCCGAACCATGTTGCCGTCTGTGCACCTCCAAACTATATTGTGAGTCTATTGTTCCCCACATTTATGTAATCTAGTGTGAGTGTATAGAAAGTGCCTTGAGCTGCATTTGCTTTCATTGGCGTCTGTTGAACCTCTTGGGTTCCGAAGAACTCTACCTCCTCACAGAATTTGATCTACTCAATGACATTATTTTTTTTGCTATGGAGAGGAAGACTGTAAGCAAATTTATGGTTAATAAAGAAGCCGATGTGACTAACAAGTGAAAGAGATCCTGGCCTGAGGCCAACAAGATTTTCGAAGTCAACACTATTTTTTATGAACACAACCAAAGGCGATTGTCGGAAGCTTGATGCCATCAGTGCCATCCTCAAACCAAAATCTTTTGAGAGCAAGGGACCCTTCTACAACAGATCCATCACCATATGAGGACTTGACGCTACGAAGTTGGTTGTCATCACAAGCGGACCAGAAGCTAGTGGTGCATCTCAGGTTATGGTATGTGGAAGACTGAATTGGCTTTAATGTGGAGTTCATTTGGCAGGTAAAGTTGTAGTAAGGAACACACAATGTCCATATGAGGTCGCTGCCAGTATCGATCATGACCCATAGGATTGGACTTCTAGTGACGCTCTAATGTAAAGCTGCATGAGAAACTCTCTATATATAGATGTATCAATGTCTTCTTTTTATAGCACATGAAGTTGCTGCTTCGATAACTCGAAACAACTGCCTACCAGCCTATTCTCTCATAGATTTAAGTATATAGGTTGTATGGTGGGATTTGATAAGAAATAGTTGGACATACGGCCAACTTTCTTTTTAAAATTTTTGTCTTGTCATACAGGCGGAAGTTTTCCAAAACATTTCAACCAGGTTGATTGGAGGATGTCAACACTTGTCGGCAGTTTCATCTGTTTAGCGGACCCCAACACATTTCACAAGTTGACCAGATAGTCCTCCTCAACTCAATTAATCATGAAAACAAAGAGAATAATCGTAGCAATTGAATCTTGAAAGGACCCTTAGATAGCTGGACACAAGTTTCACAAGATAGAGTTGCCAGATCAACTCGTTTCTAAACTTTTTACGACACAAGTTTCCATTTCTTTCTTTCTTTTCATGCATCAAGTTCCACTGTGATAACCCAGATGAATGTTTCTAGGATCAATGGGCTTTAGTTCTAAACTTCTAAGTTATCGGGGCATTTCCTTGAAATATGGAATTTCCAGATATTTCCAGATTTTAACGGTCAGGCATTGGATTTAGTTCATCTGGTCAGTCTTCATGAGAATACACGTGGATGGTCATTTTGTTGGTGTTGGCATAACCTGAAGCCAATCGGGAGCTCAACTTGAAGCGTAGAGCTGCCCTGCTCAGTGCGTCGAACTGGAGTGGATGAAGGATCATAGAGATCAGAGAGAGGCAAGTCTTGGTGAATGATGTCTATCGAGAAGCCTGGATTTTTGGTTAACATTGACAGTGTTAGTGAAGATGTTGGTAGGAAAGTTTGATAGTGCAACTGGGAGAAGTTACAGGAGGAGGATCATGAAGGAGGAGAGGAAGGTGGCTATGGCAACTGTTAAACATAGATCTACAAAGAAAAACTCCTTGTATTTATAAAGGAGATCATGAGGTGGGTTGTGACTAAGGGTTTAGATTTAAATACAAATGGTGGGGAAAAGAAGCTCATGGTCAAAGTGAGTAGCGTGTGGATTTTTCCACATGTAACAGTTCTTGGTCAAGGAGAAGATGTGGTTATCACGGGAAGGAGCAGAGAAAGGGAGGTTAGAGTTAGGAAAATGTTCATGAACATCACTTTATCATGGGTGGTGGAGGCTCTCGCCCATCCTTAGAGATGATGGATCATGAAAAGTCACCTATTTATCAAGGATTCCAGTCAGTTCTATCAGCGCGATGATTTTGGGTGTCGGTGGCAAAGAGCACTGGTGTTGTGGTCCAAAATGAGTGGGAGGAGGCATTTGGATTAGCAGATCTTGCAGTGTGTGAAATTGAGGGGAAGCAAATGATCAGACCTTTCAGATGGACTGCTATTGCAATTCTATTAGCCGGTAGCTCAAGATTTCATCTGGATTGGGTGGAAGTTTTTCACAATTTGTATCAGGTGAAAACAATTTTCACTCCTTCCTGACTCTTTTTGATCAAGGCTTCCTCAAAGGAATATTTAGAGGAAGTTATGCAACAAAAAAAATGGCGTGTTCATGATAGGTTTTTGGTCTCTAGCAAGTGGAAGTCAGGAATGCTGCTCCGACTTCAAGCTGCCACAAGAACCCCTCTAGGGATTCGTCTACCGAAGTTGCCTCCTTATATGCGGAACTGCAAGGTGTTAGCTGGTGTCGTTAAGGTTCTGGGTAGTTTTTTTGTAGATGCTGATGGCTTCACTTATGGGTTCGATTTGTATACTTGATGGTGATAAAGTTCTTGAATAAATGGTGGAAGATGAAACAAAAATTTGTTTCTGTACCTTATGTGGGGTTTCATTACATTCCACAAGAGATCGTCTCACTCGTATGAGGGAGGGAAAAGTGAATACTAAACCCTCAAATGGATGTACTCAGGCCATTGTTGCTAATAGAAGGTAAAATCTAGGCTCTAAGCAATGCAAGCTATCTAATATTAAATGAAATCAATTTGTGCCTCTTGAAAAAGATCCTATTGAAGACCTATGATCTATGGGCCACGAGTGTCAAGGGATTATCTCATATCAAATGGTGATGGAATCATCTTCATTGAAGGTTAACCATGGTAAAACTATTGCTGAGTCCTGCCATGAGACCAATAAGAAAGCCACAGAAGTTGAGGAGGAATTTTTCCTGGATTTGGCTGTTTGAACTCCACTAGGACTGTACTAATGGCCTGAAAACAAAAAGATAAAAGGTCTTCCTCTCCTATGAATATTAGTTTGAACAAAAAAGAGCTCTCCATTCCAAAGAAGTTGAAAATTTTAAGAATAAGGGTTGTGGGACAACATTTTTTAAGGCTATATAAAGTTCTGTCCTCAAAGAAAGGAAGTTGGCGCAACATGATCCATTCATGGATATCCAAGGAGCAGAGGATTTCCATAACAAAGAGAATGTTCTCCTGTAGGAAAAGGATCGTAAGACGAGTTGCCAATTGCCATCAAATGAAGTTAATAGTTGGAATGTTAGAGGCCTTAGTACTCTAACAACCTAGAAAGATTTTGGCAATTGGGTGATATCTCATCAACTTGGGATCATTTTCATGTTTCGATATCATGTTGAATGTGGACAACTTCAAATCCTTTTGCAATCACTATGAGGAGTTTTTAATCTAATATTGATACGAATCTTAATGAGGCCATAACTGTGTGTAGTTAGAGACAGGCTGATTTTAGATTGACTAGTTGAAAATTTAATAAATTTTGGATGGATTGTTTGTTTACTCATAAAGCTTTAAATCTCAACTTTGATACAATAGGGGTGTATCTTCACCCTCACTCTAGAATTCGCAAAGACCAATTGGTTATGTTAAATATCATTATTGCCAATAAACAAATGTTAGTATTATAATGAAAGATTTTAATTCAACTTATAAGGAGTTGGAAAAATGGGCCTGCCCCTGCTTGACAAGCTTGTTTAGCATTCAATGGATTCATTCAAGATGTTGGACTAAGAGAGATTGTGGACAGAAACAGAGCATTCACTTGAACCAGTCTCTGCACCCCGACAGCACTGGTTCAAAGCAAATTAGATAGATTTTTGAGCAAGTTGAAAATTGTGGGCAGCTTTTGGTAGAACCAAGAAGTTCTTTAGACCACTCAGCACTTCTCTTTTACATGTAAATTAAATATCTTTAAAACCGCATGCAAGAGAAGACGAAGATTTAAATAGTTCCTTTATTGAGAGTGTCAACCTAGTTGTGTGGTCATTATTCCAAGAGCATGGAGAGTGGAGTGAGAGGATGTGCAGTGCTTAAACTTCTCGCAAAACAGAATAGAGTACGACCATGACTAAGTAATTGGAGTAAGTATAGAACCAAGAAAGTTGATACCAGAATTAACATAATTCAAAAGGATTTTATTGGAATTTATACGAAGCAAGATATTGACTTTCATAACTGGTCCACTTCTGAAAATCATATTAGATGTTTTCTTGCGGATGCTCTTAGAGATAAAGCCATGTACTAGAAAAAGAGAGTAAGGGTATCATGGCAAAAAAATGGGGATAATAACAGCAAATGTTTTCATGCTATTTTCAAGGAAGGTAAAAAAAAAATAGACTCTTGCACATGAAGACAGATGATGGGGAGTTTTATGAGGAGCATCCAATTCTTTCAGCTTGTACTTCTCATTTTTAAAGATTTTTTACCCGTGACAACTCAACAAGAATGATTATGGATCAGCTTGCTGTAGGTCACAGCGTATTTATAAAAGAAAACTTAATGTTGTTAAGTGCCATTTCAGATGAGGAAGTGCAATAGCTGTTATGGGTGCCAACTCCAATAGCGCGCAAGGTCTGAATGGGTTTCTGAAATTGTTCCGTCAAAAAAGTCAGGACACGTTAAGGACTAATATCACAGTTGCCACTAGAGATTTTTTTTTTTTTTTTAGAAAGGAAAGCTTATTTAGGAAGTAGGCAGAAGTCATATAATCATAATTCTTAAATTTGATTCAGCTGTGCACATTTCCAAGTTCAGACATATTGTTCTTGAGAATAGTGTACTGAAATTTATTTTCAGAATCATGGTTTCAAGAATGAAGAAGGCACTAAAGTGGGTCATTTCCAACATGCAAGGCGGTTTTTTGAAAGATAGAAACATCCATCAATGTCTTCTTCTTGTGCTTGAGATGGTATACACAATGTCTAAAGCTAGATCAACTAGCTTATGTTGAAGATAGACCTATCAAAAGCATATGACAGGGTCAATTGGACTTTCTTACAAGCTGCCATCTTGCAATTAAGATTTCATCCTATTTGGACTTAAAACGTAGTGACAGTAGTGAAAAATGATTTCTGTGCTCGTGGGATTAATGACGATCAAGGTGAACACTTTGGATCTTCTCATGGTCTGCAATAAGGATACCTTTATCTTCATTTTTATTCCTCATTGTCATGAAAATCTTTTCACATACCTTGCAAGCTACAATTCAAAGAAGAATGATTGAAGTACTGCATATTCGAAGAGGCATAGAAGGAGTTTTTTCTATAATATATGCTGATGACGTCTTGCTTTTCTTAGCTTTCAAGAGTGGCTTTCTTTATCTACAATTGTTTTTTTCTGTTTGAACTCCATGCTGGAATGATGATTAACCTTCAAAAATCAGCATTCTACTTTTTCAATATGGGCAAAGCAAGATTGCAAGTATTTGTAATCAGTTCAGCGAGAGCCTAGGACAGTTTCCTACTCGATATTTGGGTCTTACTCCCAAGCCAACGAATTTGAGAATGTTGGTATGTTTCTTATTCATTTAAAAATACATAGTAAACTTAGTTTATGAAAAATCATGCTACTTTCCCATGCAGTAGGATCTACTTGATCAAATCAGTATTAGAAGCACTTCGTATTTACTGGATGTTGGTGTTCAAGTGCCCTCTTGGTGTCATTAAGAAAATGGAACAGATTATGTGCAGTTTTTTATAGGAAGAGTCAGATGGAGGGGATAAGCCTCATTTAATTGCCTGGAATGTCTTGGCTTTTCCTAAATAGGAAGGTGGGCTCGACATTAGAAAACTTAAAGAGGTGAATGAAGCTAATCGGTTGTTTCTAGGATGTACATTAATGTTTCACCAGGGCATTTGGGACTCATTATGCATGAAAAAATATTTGAATAGGAAAAGTACTTGGAATGTGGATATGGTTCCTAATATTTCTTTTCTTGGGCGGGATCTAAATCTGTTACTTGAAATGTGATGAATGGAGAGCTTGCTAAGTTCTATGGAGGATGTTTTTCTCAAGCAGATTCCATTGGATCTGCTTGGGAAGCAGAACCTTTCCTTCGTAATACAGCACCACATTGAGCTAAATCTATGGTGGCATGGGCAATGCATTGGAGATTGCCTTCAACTTAGGCTCATGCAAAGCGCAGATTTTCTTTGTTCTAAAGGAAATCTTAAACCTGCAAAGCTCAGGAGCCAAGTTTGGAATCATGTAAAATTATAGGAATGGTAGTTACATGGCACTGTAGATTGTGAAACGCAAAAGCATTACCTAGAGCTAACTGGCTTGTGTTTGTTTGTAGTTATTAACGTCTACCTGCTGATGCCAAACTTCAACATGTAGGGTCTTCCATTGTTTCGGTGTTTAAGTTGTGTGGAGGGCTTGTGAAGATTTATGTCACTTTCTTTTCACATATACTAATGCTATGAACATTTAGCAATACATCTATTCATGGTTTGGAGTTGATAAATTCCATACATCAGACTTTTTCTCTGTCTGGAACTGGTGGTGGAGGAAGAGGTTCTCATGTAATGAATTCGGATGGTGTTGGCTTGCCTGCTTCAATATCACAATCTGGAAGCTATGGTGTTTCAAAAATCAGGTGGTGCATAAAGAGGTGGTTAAGCTAGCTGAGATTGCTAAGAGGAAAGTTTGACACTCATGTTGTGAGGTATTCTATAAACAAGAATGAAGACAATATGTAAAACAGGTGATAAATATCTAGCTGCAAACCATAATTTTCAGTCATTTTTGGCATTGTCAGAGTAAAGATGAGTGGGGGCTGGAAGTGGTCACTACTTGTGTTGCAAATGTTTATAAAGTGGCTGGTTTACTATGGTTTAATGCCTCCCCAATCAGGAAAACCAGGTTGATGGTACAAGGGTTTCTCTTCTCAAACATGAACAGAATTATGGACTCTGTTCTTGTAGAGAGGATTCCTAAAGACTGTCATGTTACTATAATCACAAACTGTCATGCTCTTAGTTCTTGTGTCAAGGAACTAAGAGAGTGACTCTGGTTCATTGGTAGGCTCAATAGTGAGATGGTATTCTGTGGTTAAAGATCACTTCTCTTTGGAGGCTATGTCCTTTGGAAACTCCTTTGTCGTTGACAAAGTAAAAAAAAAAAAACGAAAGAAAAACCGACATTAATGATATTGATTCAGGTCACATTAATGAAAAGTGCTGACCCTGACTATCGACAGTTTGCTGAGTGAGCAAGAGAGTGTTGAAGCTTAGTTAGAGGCCAGTTCTTAATTGTGATTTTTCTGTTGATTTTTTTTTTCTTTATATTATTTTTCATCATTAATGGAAGGAGAAACCCAGCCCGATTGCATCAGAATGGTTCTTCGTTCTTGAAAACGGTAATATTCAAAAAAATATTGTTCTTTGGAAAATAATGTTCCTAGTGATAAATATAATTATAAATACAGATAAATATATATTAACTAAACAAATATATATATATATATATATATATATATATATATATTCATTTTAATCTTCTGGATGTTGGACGACTAATAGATTTAAAATATGTCACTGACAAACCCATAAACCATTACTCTATATATGCTGCCAAAACACTATGACTTGACTCTAAAGGTAGTCACTGGGCTAGGCACCAGATGGACAATTGAGACCATTTGACCTACTCGCCAGATAAAAAAACTTGCTGGGATAGCTGGCCTGGGTCGGGTATTGGGGGCTTGACTTGGCCCAAATACATACCTTTATACTTTTTTTTTTCCACATTCTTTCGCATGATGTCAGTAGTAGACTCCCATACAAACTCTTGACATATTTCCAATGGTTTCCAAAAAATTAGAAAATGAAAGTGAAGAGTTTCAAATAAGGATAGATATCGGGTTGAGTACAAGATAAACATGAAGTTAATGGTCAGGCCCTGGCCCAATAAGTAAACAGAACAGGCTTGGACTGCCAATAAAGGCTTTGAGTCAGCCCAAGCACAGCTTTGTCAAGCCTTGGTCCAGCCTAATGCTATTCCAGATCCGGTTCACCCACATTCATTTAGGTGAGAGCCAGCTTGCTCGGACCTAATCCAACTCTTTGACATCCCCAGGTTGGGTTAAACTGCAGATGCCCTCTTTGACCAACTCCAATGATGTCATTGATCGATTCCTTAACAATGCCAAACTGCAGATGCTGGACAGTAGATGGTCCGTGTGGGCCCGCAGTTTGAGAGTGAGATCAAGCTGGGAGCTACTTTGTCAATATTTTCGAAATTTCTCTGAATGAATTGTAAATTCAAGTGGAAACTGAAAGAAACCCGTAATGACAACTGCATCTTTTAAAATGGGTGATTGGCGATGAATTGGCTAAATCATGGTTCATTCCGAATCACTTGAATATAGATTGGCTGATTGCCTCAAGGCACATAGGGAAACTGGGCTGCAAGGCATTTCATATCCAAGGAATTCAAGGATTGAATCTTGTGGCTGCTGTCACATTCTAGTGTGTTATTTCTCTTGTCTGCAAACCATGGCAAGAACAATATTCGAGTTGAATGAAGTACAGTACGTCCACCTTGGTGGATTTATGAAGAAGAGAGTTTCTTCTAAGTAAACATAAATAAATAAATAAATATTAGCCGATTTGTATTACACTTTGGATCAACCCAAGCCAAGCCCCTACAATTCAAATCGGCTGCTTCCAACCAACTTTTACAAGAGAAAAACAGAATGTGAGAATATGAAGAATTAAAGTACCATTAAGGCGGATTGATAAGTATCACAATAGGCAACTCCTATTTATCAAGAATGATGCAGGAACATGTGGGCTTGTCTGGGAAATTGCCCACACAGGCACACAAAAATTACTAGTTTACTTGCTAAAGCTCCGTAGTTATTGTACTGCTTAGCATATGGCATCCCTCAGCCACTGATTTTCTGAAGGGCCTGCCTGTCAGCACTGAATGTCCTGCTTCGCCACCGACGAGTAACTGTGTTTTGCGGCGACCCATTCAAACTACGAACCGATGAGGTTGGTTCTTTTCCTTTGGAAAAACTGTGGAGTCAATGGCCACTAATCGTGTTTGACAAGTCCTGGATTTCTGAAAACGCAATCAGGGCAGGCCAGTCCAAGAAACTCGACGTCCAGCCATGCTCTTCAGATGGCCGGACCCACCATGCAACTTCTTCTTGATTGATGTTTAATATTTATATGCTTCCTATTGAGACGTTCTTCTAGGTCATGCATACAGACCTCACGTCGGCTAACAACGCCGGATGCAATGGGTTAGGCTACTTGTCAAAGAAAAGAAAATGTGACCCATGGATTCAATGGAAATCTGACACAAGAATATTCCATGCATGTCTCTCTCTCTAACAGCCCACATCGTCCGTTAATCTTTCCACCATCCTTAAGAGCTGTTTTAGAATAAAGAAACAAATCAGGCTAAATCAGGAAGAGAGAGAGAGGGAGAGAAAGGGTGGTGACAGTTGCTCATGAAGACGCAGTGAGTGGAGAGCGTTCAGCTGAGTTTGGGTAGATTGAGTTGAGTGCCCGGTTAAGGGTACCCAACGTACATATCCAAGTGTAAGGGGACATTTTAGTAATTTTCAAAAGGTATGTCCTTTATAGCTTTTTTTTTACTTCGACTTTTGTCTTCCCAGTTTTTTTTTTCGGTGTGAATTCGGACTATTTTCATCATAACCAGCACACAAAAAATTTTTGCATTAGTATGACACATATAAAACCAGGATTAGAGTTCAGGTGGACAAGGGACAACACAAACATATTTGTATTAATGTAACTGCCATAATGAAAGGAGAGTATCCGGCATAAGAAAAGGTATTATAGAAAAGACATATCTTCAAAGAGGAGGATATATATATATATATATATATATATATAAAAAAAAAAAAAAAAAAAAAAAAAAAAATATATATATATATATATATATATATATATATATATGAAAGATATTATGAAAGAGTTAAAAAGTCTAAAATAAACATCATTTTTAAAAAAAATCAAAACTACCCCAACCCCATCTTTTTTCTCTGTATATAAAAAAAAGAAACATTTTAAAAGAGTAGAAAAAAGATATGAAAAGGTCAAAAAAGTCTAAAATAAACATTTCTTTATTATAAAAATTGAACATATCAAAACCCCAGCTTTTTTCCACTTCATACTTGTGCGTTTGGATGTGCACACAACTCAATCTCATATCGGGGCTTCGGGTCTGCAGGCGGTGGAGAGAAGAAACTGCACTTTGGCCACCATCATTGTCATGGGATATCGCTTCTTGATTCCTCAATCGATGCGATGCTGTGGATGAGATATCACTTTAAAAAATCTGGAATTGGATCTCCAATTGATGGACTAGCATTTGCTTATCCATCTATAGGAACAAGTTTTCTCAAACATCTAGGACTTAATTTCTTGCTTAGCTGGGCATCTAAAATACTTATGATGACGTCTGTGGAGGGCTACATATCTATACGATCCAATATATTGCATGCCGAAGGTTTTATTTGTATAGGTTAAAAGTGAAAACTGGAATGACCACACCTTCTTAGGCATGAAGTAACATAAAGCACCCATCTAAATAGATATGTTTTCTCTTCTTCATGGTTCGTAGTTGGTATGTGTTCTGTTTTGTCACTTTCAGGTTTTCAATCTTTTTCATTGGAGGAAAGAGATCCAGGGAAATTGTGTATTGTCACTCACGCTCGGTTAGAACTTCTGCTAAGCATCCCCCATTTTGTCTACCTATTATGAAAACTGTATGAGTGTCCCTGCTGCCAAATGACGCCTTAACGGTAGTGGAGCCGCATTGCGGATTTTGTAAGCAATTTCCCATACCAGTCATTGATACTTCTTTTTTTTTTTAATTTTTTTTATATACCTTAAAGTTGAACGTTAAACTAGTACTACCCCCCAGTCAGAAATTTGGCTTTGCACTACCCCTTTAGGGTTCTATTTTTCTTCAGCTTGATATCTAGCTGAAAACCATTTTGGTGATTGTTGGACTCTGCTTAGTTTGAAGACGTGAAGCATAGACTCTCCATCTGACATGCACCAAACTCCACAAGTTAGTGATGTACTCCGTATTTTGGTGATTGATTATAACCTTGATTATCTTATCATGCAATCAAGTTGAGAAGTTACCATGTTCTAAGTTTAAAATATATAGTTTTCCAGTACCTAACAAAAATTCTTGTATAATAATGTAATTGCTCTGCATGAACTTCCAGCAGCCACTGCTTGTGAAATCAAATAGGTTTTTTGCGTTCGGAAACTGTCGAGGGAGCCCCTCGTTCTATTCATGAGAGATCAAATAGGTAATTAAATATACAAATCACATTAATTAACCCACTTTCTATGTCACAATTTATAGACACCAAGATTGGAACATTTTGCCAGGGGACTTACAGTGGCTGGTGACATTAGCTAGTGATGTAACAAGTTCTTGCGTCATTTACCGAGGATTGCGTGCAACTTTTTGTGTTTTCTGCACCCTTTTCCACAATCCAAGCAATTTTAAGTAATAGCATTTGAATATTCTTGTGTTGAAGAATCCCAACCACCATTTGATCAATAAGAGAGACATCTTAACATATTCCTTAGGTAACCACAATAAGCGGTGAAAAGTAAGAAGGGAAGTATAGAAGCAAAGTGTGGGTTGCTGTGTACCATTGCCCCACATCAGTATTGTTGCAACGATGCTGGACCTAGTTGCTGTCACATCGTAGTCCCCACATCAAACCCAGGTCGGTGACTCACGTGCCCTTCAGCCAAAAATTCTTGGCTCCCCCACTAAAGAAGGGGTTGAGATCACAAGTTGGCAGACTAGTGTGAAATTATTCATGTCATGAGGAATCAATTTTTTGAAAAGATCATAGTAATTTTGCTTTGCTGGGCCATCCTACATCCTTTGATGGGATATTCATATGATCCATATATTTTACAACATTGACTGGAAAATAAACGAATGTCATCATACTTTAAACATGTTTAAGGGTAATTAAAATGGGTGATTAACAATCGATTGGAGCGATCATTTCTGAATATTCAAGTGATTCAAAGATGAACCTCCACGGCTGGATGGTTATTTGTCTGCTTGTTGTCGATAAAAAACATCGCAAAAGATGCATTTGCAACAATCCATTGCTTGACCATGGTTTTCCATTATGGAATGCAACTTTTATGACAGTTTTGAACAATACAAAATAACCATCCGAGCACAGAAATAGCTGCCTAATTTCAACACACACACACACACACTCATATATATAAATATATATATATATTCCCACTAGCATTGATTTGTTTGATGCTTCTAGTATTTTTTCTATCTGGGAAGATGCCTAACCCAACAAATAACAAACATTATCTAAGTCTACAGATGACCTTGCTCAATTATAAGTCTAAACTAGTCATGATTCATTATTTATTTCTGACAATGAAATAAGTATATTTTATTTAGGGTTTACCATCACAGAGGCTGATTATGTTGAATTTCAATGAACCTGCAACTAGGGATGAAATACCCCTCTTGTTGAGTGGTAGGATAAAATACCCCTCTTGCTCACCCGGCACAAGGGAAGATCTCTATAGAGTGTATTTATTTTTTAAATTGGTTCAGTCTTAACACAAAAAATATGGTCGATTGAATGCTAGTTGGGTCTGGCTCATGGCAAACATTGACCAAAGAAACACTGGATTTATGAGTCATTTGACCCAAATAATGAAAATGTTTAATTGATAACATATTTTTTCTGGTCTTATTAAGAAAGAAAATGATGGCTATTAATTACCAAACCCTTCAAGATTTTATCATCTAGCTAGCCCTAGTCTAGCTTCATCCACATTTTCTTGTCATTTTGTGCCTTCCCAGTGCGCAAATCAAATAAAGTTCTTTCTTTCTATTCAAACAACTTAAATTATTTCTTTCTTTTCCTTTATGTAGTTTAAACAAACATAGTTTGAACAATTCTTTTTCTTTCTATTCAAACAAGCTTTTATAACAATTTGTTTCATTCTATTTTCTTTCCTCTCCTTTTCTTCCCAAATCCTTTCTTTCCCTTTCCATTCTTTTCCTTTTATACTAATTTCTCTCCATCCAAGCAGGTGCCATAATAGGTCAATGAAAAATTTATTTCACAATTGGGATTGTGTTGCCTAAAGCCTCTCTAAGAGCGAGCACGTTTGAAATGACCTTATATAAGAAGTTACATGGGGAAATAGGTTGCTACTGGTGTACACTTGTAGCTCCTTCTATCTTGAGATTCAGAACAATCAGAGTGTTGTTAAACTTCTTCACCATTCATCTTATTCCCAAGAAAATTTCAACCATCTTGACTATGTAATGACTGGTTACTCCTTGGTACTGTTGAAAAACGGACCTGAAGGATCCACTATGTCCTGAAGCGCTCTCCGCTTTCAAACTAAAGTTTCATACTTCAGTTCTTTTGCTAAAACAGATCTTAGGATTCGTCGGGCTCGTCTCTCTTTTCCACTCGCCAGCATAGACTACTATTTAAAATAAGAACAAAACATGTAATTCCCGTCTCTCCCTCTCTCTCTCTCTCTCTCTCTCTCTCTCTCTCTCTCTCTCTCTCTCTTGCTCTCTTCATGCAAGAGAAGTCAAAGGGCATGGAGCTGTTACTCTGTTTCTTTCTTCCACCACACATTCACTTTCAGTGGTAGACAAGTAAAAAAAGAGAGGAATGACCCCGTTGAATAGAAACCGTTAATTTACATGATATGACGTTGTTGATATTAAAGTTCCTGTCTTGGTGGGAAAGACGCAGACTTAGAAGTGGAATAGAAAGGCTCGAATCAAAATACTTATGTGAAGTTGGTAGATTGTGCTTCCCATGGCAATATGGTGGCTATCAAAGACAGGTATTATGAATACCATGGCAACATGAAAAATCCAAATCTGTTACATCAGAAGCAATTGACAGTCTAATTTATATGATTCAACATGTGCTAAATATGAATCTTCAAGCAGAAGAACAAGTTTCCGCAACTTTTCATCCTTTTTTATGAAGGAAGTCTCTCACGTATATCACCGACTTCAACACAAAGCAGCATCACCACAAAAGCATATAGAAAACACATATGCTAATGAAACCACATCTGAAAGACACCTTGATCGACCAGCTTCCCTTCCCTATTTTAAAGTTATTCAAAGTACCTACACCACGGTCCTCATGAATCTTCATGGTTGCCGATCGTCACTAGCTAATGCTGGAAGGAATTCCATCTTTCTGTTTGCTCTCTCTCCTCCCCCTCTCTCTCTCCCCCTCTCTCTAGACGTGCATAAGAACTTAAAATGCGTGGAGCTATCACTTTATTTCTTTCTTCGACCACACTTCACTTTTAGTGGTCGAGAAGTCAAAAAAGAGGGAAACCACCCTGTTGAATAGAAACAAATAATTTACATTGATAAGACTTTTCTCAATATTTTTTGTTATAAAAGAGACAGCACTGTCATTGAAAATTATATATATATATATATATATATATATATATATATATATATATTATGTGTGTGTATAACTAATAATAGATCATGAAAATACATATCACTTTTTTCTCTTTATTTTTCTCCTAACTATCTATCAAGTTAGATTGGATAACAGACCAACAGACCTCTTACAATATATATATGTAAACAGATAATGAAAATACACACACACACACACTACTTCGATCACAAACAAAAACCAACAGACCTCTTACAATATATATATGTATATATATATATACACACACACACCCTACTTGGATCACAAACAAAAACCAACAGACCTCTTACATTATATATATATACACACACACACTATACTTCGATCACAAACAAAAACCAACAGACCTCTTATATTTGTGTTAAGAAGTGTTCTGAACAAAATATGAATCTCCTAATGTCTTCATTATAAACACTAATTTAATCTAAAAAATGTTTAAGTTCAAATTACTTTTATAAAAAAAGAATTTTTTCAACTTTTAAAATTTTGATGTTATAAGTGTCATTCCTTTTTTAATTATTATGGTATATTAATAAAATAAAAAATAACTAACTTAATGTATGTTTATCACCAAATATATTTTAAGATAGTGCTAAATTATAAAGAAAAGGAATTTTAATATGCCCGGCTTCTGTCCCTTACCTAAGTGGTATGTCCATTCTTAGGGTTTGCAATAAGTGGTGGAAAACGAAACGAGCTTTAAGAAAGAAGACTTAATTGGGAATGATCCAAATCTTCCACCAGAAAATACAAAACCATGTATGCCAACATCAAATACAGATGGCACATGGATCTACAACTTCAGTTTAAAGGAATTAGACATTTTCCTCTTGTTGACAATCTAGCACAGCTTATGTTACAGAAATTTCCTAATAGCCATCGGTTAGCAAACTAACCACAATATCTTGTTTGCCACTTTATTTTCTCCAGAAACCCCAAAGGAGGATTTGGTGATGGATACGAAAGATATACATGGGCTCTACTGCATCAACTAAATCGAAGACAAAAAAGGCCACCACCAACAACAATCAAATTCTCTCGGGCCAACTAAATTGAAGACAAGCAAGGCCAGGAGAAAGACAACGAATGTATTGTCATTTCTTTGCTGTTCTTAATTTGTACTTTGCTGTTTTCTTGTCATCTATTTTACATTTTTTTTTTCATTTTACATGTGAAAATTGGTTTGAATCAACGTATTTGAATTGTACCAGTTCGTTCTTGGCCCGATATTTCATGATTTTATCAACTAGATAGCACTAGCTTTGATCGTCATACATGAAAAGACCACAATACTTAGTCCGTTTCTTGTGAAGTTACATCATGTTTTGCATGTCTCCATTTATTTTGTAGCTCTTAAACAATTAATGACATCGACTTTTCTCTATATGCCACAGATTTCTTAAACTCCAAATCTGTCAACCCTAAAAGGTCACTTCTCTTCCCTATCAAGGTGTAGCTGGGTGTTCCCAGCACGGGTTTTCCATGAGTTCTCAAATGCAACAACCTAGCAACGTCTTCTAGGTGATTGTCACCTTGAATCCATCAAAAGATGCATTTTCAATGATCAGTTGCTTGATCATGGTTTTAAATAATGGAATACAACTTTTACAGCAGTTTTTAATGATACAAAATAACCATTCCAGCACAAAAATAGCTGCCCGATTTCAATATACACACACAGATATATATATATATATATATGCCACACACCTTAATTAGGTCGTCATGCCACACATCTTAATTAGGTCAATGATGCATCACTCATATGCTTTGAGGCGTTCTTCTAGGTGATGCACAGAGACCTCATGCAGATGTGCACCTCTAACAACACTGGTTTAGGCTACTTGTCAAAGAAAGAAAAATCTGACAGAAGAATATTCCATGCATGACTCTTTTGCAGTCCACATCTTCCGTTAATCTTTCCACCCTAAGAGATGTTCCAGAATAGAAAAACAAATCAGGCCAAATCAGAGAGAGCAAGAGAGAGAGAGAGAGAAAGAGGGTGATGACAGTTGCTCATGATGAGAGCAATGAGTAGAGAGTGTTCAGCTGAGTTTGGGTGGACATGGGCCAACACGAACAGATTTGCATTAATAAAACAGTCGTAGCGAAAAAGAGTGTCCCAAGAAGGTACTCTATATAGAGAAGATATACCTTGTAAGAAAAAGATGACTAAAAAGATTGTTTATATATATATATATATATCCTGTAGAAACGGGTTGTCAAAACATGTTATATGTAAAAAATTTGTGTATATGGGTACATAATGACCAAAATATCCGTGTTTATAGTAGAAAAGGAACATTTTAAAAGGGTAAAAAAGGGTAATGAAAAAAATAAAAAGTGTAAAATAGACATAGTACGTCATTAAAAAATTCAGAAATAACCCAACCTTCATCTTTTTTCTTATGATACTGTATACTTGTGGATCCACAGAAGTGTGCAGCAGCTTGATCTCATATCTCATATCGGGCATTGACCAGTTCCAAAAATTCAAGTGGTCCAAGAAGAAGAAAGAGGAGAGGGGGTTGGTGGAGGAGGAGAAAACTGAACTTTAGCCACCAGCATTGTCATCGGATGTCGCTTGTCGATTTCTTCAATCGATGTGGCTTGAGTTTTCGACGCTGATGGTCAATGGCGAAGCTCTCTCTAAAGAACGTAGGTGACCTTAGACTTAATTTCTTGCTTAGGTGGGCATTTGAGATCCTTTTAATGATGTACGTGGGGGGCTATATATCTATATGATCCAATATATTGCATGCCTAAGGTCTGATTTGTACAGGTGAAAAGTGAAAACTGGAAGGAAAGCGCCTCTAACATCACAAAGCACCCATCTAAATATGCTTTCTATATCAAAATTTTATCCCTCTATACATCTCATTCTTACAGCCAAAACAATACCAAAAGCTGAATTTTTCATTATAACTCGTAACCATTGAAAGTTGATCAAACAAACTGATGGTCGCTAACATCATCTCTAAGAACTGATTGCCTTCTAACCAATACTTCTGGCTCAAACCAGACGGTTGCTGTAATGCCCACGTCTTTCTTTTTCTTTTTCTTTATTATCACAAAAATTTTAATAAGAGTATAGGCTATAATTGGTAGATACTGATAAAAATAGTTGAAACTGTCAACTATATCATAAAGGGGGCAGTCATGGAAAGAAATGAATGGTTTACCAAATATATACCTAGGTAGAAGTGGTAACTGAATATATTAAAAGAAACTAAAGCTGATTGAGGGTAGCTGAGAAGCCTTCCTGAGAAAAATCATTTGGGGGTGTTGCTCACCATGTATTGGCCTTATTTAACCCCATACCTCAGGTTCCCATTTGCTGCAGCCATAGGGGGAAGGGTTCCAGCAGTTAGAAATTAGGAACAAGTGAGAGCTAACCCTTGTTTTCCTGCATCTTCGGGTGAAGATCAAGAGCAAAGAGGCACTGGTCCATGTGACTGTTATCCGCAGCTTGGAGGATCAAGAAAGCCAAGGAGCTACGGTGCTGACAGTAAAAAATCAGGGGCTATAGTGTTATATAGTTTCTTTTACAAATTATCTATATAGGTAGGTATATATATACATAAAGCAAGGAGAATTCTACTTGGTGGGGCTGAAATTATACATGTAAATGAATGTTTTGATTGCAGCATAGAGCAATAAGGTATGGGAATACTCAGCTATGAGTGCAGCATGTAGCCCTTGTACCTTTGTTGCTTGTAAATATATATATGTATATATATATATATGCATGTTATAGTAGCGAATCTATGTATTTATGCGCCAAGATATGAATAGATGTGTGAAGTGTTATCTGGAAATGATACACAACACTCTTAGTCTTAGACATCTCTGATTGCCTAAAAATAAATATATATATATATGCATGTATGAGGTGTAATTACGTGTGTGCAGAAAAATAAATGGGTATTTTTTGGGTAATACATGAGCTGTTTGTGAAGGAATATATATAATGTGTTACTATGTTCATAATATAGCTATGTGAAGCACAATGTGACACCCTTGTGCTGGAATTGTCCGTAACATGTGTTTCTAGTTCCATGAAAGTCTAAGTATGCTGAAATTGATGGTATGTGCACATGAAAGTGATTGGAACCAGTTTGAACTGCTGAGGAACTTGAGGAACTGGGAATGATTCTAGGCAACTCAATAGGAGGTAAACTCTCTTTTAGCTCATCAATAGGTCTAGGTTTAATACATTCAGATCTGGACGACGACTTTAGCTAACTTGAATGTTTGAGGCCGCAAAAGAGGGACCACAATGAGAGTATAAAAAATTTCTTTCGTAAAAAATAACATGTCTAAATATGATGACATGATTAGAGATTAGATTGTTACAAACACAGCCTTTATGACAGCTGCCATACCCAATGAAGACGCAGGTTTGAGCTTTGGGTTCTAGTTTTGAAGCACGTCTAGGCCCATTCAATGGATGGATGGTACAACCAAAGGTCCTTAGATGACTATATTTGGGAACTTCATGTAAGAGCTTCTCTTATGGCGTCATTTGCAAGTCTGCAATAGGTAACCTGTTAATAAGATGAACAGCAGTTTTAAAAGCATCAAACCAAATTTTTTATGGCATATTGGCATGATAAATCATGGTGAGCCCCATTTCCACAAGATGCCTATGCTTCTACTAGGATGTGTAAGCGCATGTTATCCATCGACGAATTCCTTGATTTTCAAGAAATGTGCTAAATTCTTTGCTCATGAATTCTCCTCCTCCATCTGAATGGAAAATTTTAATTTTTGTTTCAAGTTGACACTCTACTATGCTTAAAAAGGTTTTAAAACATGGAAGCGTATCACTTTTCTTCGACAAAGAAAAGATCCATGAGAAGTGAGAGTAGTCATCAACCATTAAGAAATAATACATGTATCCTTCTTGTGAAACACATGGTGCTGGTGCCCAAATATCAACATGTAACGCTTCAAGAGGTTTGGTCGCATGAAACTCAGGTTTAGGAAAATGAATTTTATGCATTTTTCCAAGCACACATGAAGAAGAAAGATCTAATTTATGTCTTTCATCAACAGAAATTAAACCAGCAACTTTCAACTAGTTTAACAACTGAAAGTGAGCATGTCCTAGATGCCATAACTAAATGTCTGAGTGAGAATTTTGAGAAACCAAAGAAGTATTTGCAGTATTTTATTGATCGTCATCTCCAACACTGATAGGATTGCTAGTAGAGTCCTTCCTTTCTCTCGTCCACCTATAGAGTCCTCCTTTCTCAAGTGGCCCTGTGTGAAGAATCTTGCCCGTCTGCATATTCTTAACAATAAAACCATTAGAGGAAAATTCAATAGAGCATTGGTTGTCTTTGGTAAACCATGCTACTGACATAAGATTCTTGTGTGCTTTAGGAGCATGCAACACATTTTTCAAAACAGAGGATGACATCTTGCTAGGTTGGTACACGTTCCGTATATTTTTAATTTGCATCTTACTACCATTGCCAACTATAATAGAATTAGACCATGATTGGGAACTTTACCTTGCACATCTTGTTCTGAATTTGTCACATGGTGGGAGGCACTTGTGTCTGGATACCAGACTGAGTCTTGAGTATTGCTGACATTTTCTCGGCTACTAGATGCATTATCAGATTTTCCCATGTTGAATGCCGTGGCCATAAACGCTTTTGGAATATCATAGTCGAGCTGTATGATTTCTTCAGCCAAAATATTGACGAAAGACCCACAAATATTATTACCTGAAAATTTTTTTGTGGTGGCGAACCCTCTGCTAGGTTAAAAGAATCAAAACTTAGCTGGAAAAATCTTGACATCAGGGCTGGGGCTTGTTCTCTCTATATGTTTGAAGTTGAACTCCTGTCCTCAGAAGAGGGGTTGACCTTTTGGTTGTTGTTACCTCATAGCCATCTAGACATCCTTTGTCTTTCTCACTCCTCTTTTTTGCTTATATTGTCATTTCTTTGCTGTTCTTAATTTGTAATTTGGTGGTTTTTTGTCATCCATTTGATAATTTTTTTTCATTTTATCTGTGAAAATTGGTTCAAATCAACCTATTTGAATCGTACCAGTTTGTTATCGGCCCGATATTTGATCAAATTATAATTGGCATGCAGAGTTCTATATTTTATTAAATAATCTTATTCCTAGTCCCATGAGTTCTTTTCAGCGATTGCCTGGGCCTCCTATTTTACACCCCTACGCATGTCCAATGATATTGGATCGTGTAGGTTGGTGCAGGGTTGGAGTATTTTTTTTATAAAGAAGTGTATATTTTGGAATATTTACTTTTTCATAAACCACTTTTGTCCTTCTAAAAGTCTTTTTTTTTTACTTAGACATGTTATTTTGGTTATTAAGTACCCATATGCATAATTTTTCATGCATAAGATCATATAAGACACTAATTTTAGATCCGGCTTTCTATAATGCCCATGCCCATGTGAGTAGAGTCAAATGTCCTTCAACTGACATACATAGTGCTTCCAAGCTCCATGATTGCGCTAGTATAGCACGTTGCTCTCGATCCGACCAGGTCAACTGGAAACTGAAAGCATGTCATCGTCGTTTAAGAAAAGTCATTCCTGGGATTCAAAGAAAAGTCAGTCGAATTTTTCTCCTTTAACTGGCCCTTTTATCCAATTAAGACGAACCGATGCGATTAATTTCTGGTAACTAAAACTTACAAGTACAAATTGTTTTGTGTGGATAAAAACCATGACAGTGCATTTGCATTGACCAGTTGTTTGAGCACGGTCTTTTGAAAGCTGCCTGAAATGTATGAAGTTATTAACATGAACATAACTAAAGTTTGTGCAATTGTGGGTGACCTTATACAGAATAGGCTATGTAACTAGGGAAGATCTCTATATTTTAATTTTAATTGGTTATGTCTTAACGCAAAATACAAGGTCGGCCGAATGCTATTGGGCCCAGCTATCATTAATTACCAAATAAGAACTTTATTAATTTGTCAGTAGTTTGACCCAAATAATGTCAATGTTTAATTGACACCATATTTTTTTCGTTTAAGATTTAGAAAAAGAATTATAACCATTAATTATCAGATATTTCATGATTTTGTCATCTAGCTAACTCTAGCTTTTTTCATCCACATTTTCTTTTCCCTGGCCCTGCAAATTAATCATCGTCAAAAACATTTTCATAAAATTAGACCAAACTGATAGATATAAATTTCAAAAAAATAACAAAGTATATTATTTTGCAAACATGTATGAAGGTTATTATAATGTACTGCTGAAGTTGAAAAAAACAAAATCATTATCAATAGAATATTGATAAAAAAAACATACAAAGACAAAGAAAATAGTGTGTGAGCACGGTCGTCAGGAAGGGGATGTTCAAGTAATACTGACAAAGTTACTCTTTGATGTAGATTTATTACTTATTCTTTCTACTAAAAGGGATGGCAGCCTAACTCCCAGCAGAGTTTGCATTGAAAGTGACAAAGAAAATTGTGGTGGTGTTCTTATGTTCGGGTGGTTTGAGAGATCGATTCGATCCTCCTTTGTACATTAAGTTGTGTTTGATAGTTTGATGTATAGCATTAAAAGGTATGATTTAAAAGATCCTCAGCTTAAACAAACTAAAGATTTATCTAGCATGGATCTTAAATCCATGTATATTAACAATGATAGATTTAAGGTTGGACGGGGGGGAGTATCGACCTGATCTGGTCCCTGGTGAAACAAATACAACCACAACAATAAAGACATGCTATTGGCAACACCTTTTGTCATTGCAAATAAGTTTATTGCCAACTCGCAAAAGACCAATACTCGTCCTTGCCCTTTCCAGTGTTGCCAAAAACGTTTCGCTAGCCTCAGATCACCTGCCTCCATTTTAGAAGTGCACAGACTGGTCATTCCCAGCTTTTATCTAATGACGTGCCCGTGTTGAGAAAACTTGACAAAACAATGTAAATATGAAAATTTAAGTGGATAACGACAGATTCAGATTAGACATCCCTATCAAGTCTGAATTAAGAATGCATTTATAAAAGAAATAATCGTTAAAATTTACTTGTTTCCACCATTCCTCCCGTTCTACTTCAAACTTCCCAGCCATGGAAAAATGATGCATTTGATGTAATCAAAGCATGGGTTTCCTTCAACAATATTGGGTGGGCAGTAAGCTTCTTGATTTCAACATCAACTTCTGGCTACAAGATCCAAGATCAAAGAATAGAACAGTTTTCAGCACAAAGAAACTAACCAGCCTCAATCGATACGACAAGCTTCTACAAGAGGAAGAAACTAATCTAGCATGCACCTTAGAAAGGACAAGCTTCTGTGAATCAATCATGCCCATCGAGTCTAGATCTTGATTAATTCTCCGCTCCTTCCTGACTAGTTCAGATCTGATGAGATGACTCAGATCTTCTCTAGAAGAGAAATTAACTCATGATCAACTAAGTCAAAACCAGCTTCATGCCATCAAGGGACAAAATGCAAGTTCCGACTAAAATTGACTTGATACTGATGAAACTACAAAGAAAAGGAGGAAATTCGGAAATTCAAACTGTTGCAGTCTTAAGATATTAGAAGCAAAGTAGTTTACAAACCAAATCATGAGAATATATATTGTTACATTAAAGAGTGGCAGCTTTTTGCGAATGCACCATGTCTCAAACAGCAACTATGTGTTTCAACAACTATACTTAGTAAGTAGATTACAACTGTGACATGTAACTTGTTTCCAATAGCTATAGGTGTGCCATCAGTCTTAAGAATTATATTTATAATTTCACCAATACATTCTATTTGTTGAGTGCATTGGCCACCTGTAACAACATTCTAGAAATAAAATCAGCATTAACCTAATAGAAGATGTACCAAGATAAGATCGAGAGAAAGGATTAAGTAGATCAAGTAAGGTTACTAAAAATAGCAAGAAGGCAATAGACAGTATAAAGTTTATAAGCCCTAAAGATCTTGGACGCTCCATGAGCAGCAATTAGGGCACGGACATCGGCAAAGAGGAATTCTTACATCCATCCCAGTGCTACATAGTAAAGAGACTAAATAATCATCTTACCCATGTGTTGCAGGAGGAAGGCCTTGAAGTTCTTCTATATAACGTGGCATATCAAAAAGTACAAAGTCATAAAATTCTTAACAAATAAGTAGATTGTATTGATTTCCAAATAAGTATATTCAAGCATACAAAGTATGTGGAATGGATCAAAGGAAGTAGGTCTTACAAAAGCTTTGAATGCTGGGCGATGTGCAGCCATCTCATATAAGCAATTTGCAAACCATATCCAAAACTTATACTAAAAAAATTAGTACAATTATCATACAAAAATATTGGCCATCATGGAAAAAATGAGAGAGAGAAGAGACCAAATATCAGATTTGAAACCATATTGAATGGCTGAATATAGATCATTAGAGAGAGTCATAAGATTACATAGGTTAGCCATAATCTACTGCACCCAATTTCAAAGACCGAGAGGAATTAATCAACAAAAGAATATCCAAAACAATACGAGCAGAAGCTATGGTACAAATGCATGCTTGAAATGTAGAAAGCTTTGTAGCTGCACCTACTAAAAACACTGATATTCTCTTTGACTTAGCTATTACTTACACGACACACTATTAGAAAAGTGACTCGTAAAAGATAGTAGAGACATTATGGAGGATGACCACCATTGCATATGCAAGACAGCTTGTGTATAAAAATATAAATAAACATGCATTAAAAGATAGATATAAATACGTAGATAAATAGCTATATGTAATACATAAACAAATAGAGAACTAATGTAAATGTGTATGACATTATCACTTCAAATAATATGTCACCCTTGAGTCTTTGATAACTCTGAAGAAACCAAATGTAAAATTAGGACTCGTGTGTAAAAAAAGTGTAGCAAATACCGCCAAACTACCTTATATGTATCTGCACTGCCCTTTCAAGATAATCTAAGATGCCCTCTATTGTTCCTTGCAACACCACCTTTGAAGTCAAATAAAATAAAACATCAACCTCATATTTGAAAGGAATTAACATGGCATTATTATAAGACTTGTCAGTTTCACACAGAAAAAAACCTCAAAACGATCAAATGTGGTCAGACTAAGAGAAAAGATAATGAAAGATATACAAAACGTGTCATTTCTAAAATTCTAACTTTTAGATCCACAAGGGGGGAGGGAAAGAGTTGAACGTGCAATAACCAGAAACACACAATTATGACCAAATAAAACCCTTACTTATAGGTGACAAAAGTCTAGAACTTTTGTTCCTATGATAAACAATTCATTTCTACATGTTGGACTTTTTTCATGGCTGGACCTTAGCCCTGTGTACATTCAGTTGGTGCAGAAAAAAGCAGTCTGATTATTCAATGTTACTCTACTCGTTCATAAGGACTATTTGATTCATTATATTGAATGGATGAGAGAAAACTAAAGAAAAAAGTAATGGGTATTTTTGTCATCTAGTATTAGTTTATACTTTTTTTTCTTCGTCTTTCTCTCAACCGTTAAGTGGGTGAATCTGAATATGGCCAGTAATTGGCTGGCGTTACATGGCTACTAACAATATTTTATGTTATCAAAGTCTTGCATTGAGTGATGTTTAACCACTCTCAAGACTGTAAAAGGTTTCATGTTTGAGTTGAAGTTGGACTTGCATTTCATTCTTAAACCAAAATTCCAAACCATCAAACACCCCCTAAAAGAGCGGTCGACCGTTTGTTTGTTCGTGGCCATTCTCTCGGGCCAAGCTATCTATAATAGCGTGTAATCATCTTTTGACATCATTCTCCTTATCTTTTTTGCTTCTATATATTATTGTTTGTGTGCTGTTATTCATAATTTGGGGGTTTCTGTTCATCTATTTTATAATATATTTTTTTCATTTTGTCTGTGAAAATTGGTTTGAATCAACGTATTTGAATCGTACTAGGTTGTTCGCCTGAATGATGAAATAACAATTGGCAAAGCTTAATATTTTACAAATAAACTTGTGCCGACCCCTTTCCTAAAAATAACATAACGTATGTAGGACCCTAATTTTAGATGAGCAGGAGGTCACCCCACAATCTTAGTGAAAGCCAGAAGCTCCCTCTTTCCCCTTACCCTCAATCCCACAGCTGCATCGATGCCTGTGAGTGGGGCCAAATATCCATCAACAAGTATAGTGCTTCAACTCCAGTTGCAATATAGAAATGTAGCACCAAATCACTCGCGCTCGGTTAGACTTCTGCTAAGCATCCCCCTTTCCGTCTACCTACTTAGGCGTTGTTCTTATTTTGAAAATTTTATGAGTGTCCCAGCTGTCAAACGACTCTTTAACAATATTGGAGTGACATTGCGGATATTGTAAGCAATTTCCCTTACTAGTCATTGATACTAGTTTTTAAAACTTTTTATATACCTTAAAGTTGAAAATTAAACTAATACTGCCCCATAGCCAGAAATTTTTGGATTTGCCATTACCCCTTTAGGGTTCTATTTTTCTTTAGCTTGTTCTCTCGCTGAAAACCATTTTGGTGATTTTTGGACTCTAATTAGTTTGAAGGCATGAAGCATATACTCTCCATCCAACATGCACCAAACTCCATAAGTTAGTGATGAACTCTAAATTTTGGTGATTGATTATAACCTTGCTTAGATTATCTTGCAATCAAGTTGAGGAGTTATCATGTTCTAACTTTAAAATATATAGTTTTCCAGTACCTAAAACAAATTCTTGTATAATAATGTAATTCATATGATCCATCTATTCTAGAAGGTTGACTGGAAAATAGAGGAATGTCATCATACTTTAAACATGTTTAACGATTAAAATGGGTGATTAACAATGGATTGGCGAGATCATTTCTGAATATTCAAGGGATTCAAATAAAAGTTGGCCTATTTTTTTCTCTTTGAACTGGCCTTTGTGTCCAATTAAGACGAACCTCTATGGCTGGATGGTTATTTTTTTGTTTGGTGTTGATAAAAACCGTTGCAAAAGATGCATATGCAATGATCAATTGCTTGACCATGGTTTTCAGTGATGGAATACAACTTTTATGGCAGTTTTTAACCACACAAAATGACTATCCGAGCATAGAAACAGCTGTGATTTCAATACACACACACACACACACACACACACACATATATATATATTCCCTCTGGCATTGCTTTGTTTGATGCTTTTATTGTGCTTTCTATCTGGGAAGATGTCTAACCTGACCCTACAAGTAACAGACATTATCTTTGTCTACAGATGACCTTTGCACAATTATTACCCATGCTGAAACAAGTACATTTTTTTTAGGATTTACCATCATAGAAACTGATTCTGTTGAATTTGAATGAACCTGCAATTGTGGGACACCTGATACAGAATAGGTTCTAGGGAAATGGAGCTAAGGCTAAGGTTTCGGCCATCTTGTTGAGCGATAGTATGAAATACCCCTCTTGCTCACCCGATGCTAGGGAAGATCTCTATAGAGTGTTCTTATTTTTTTAATTGGTTCAGTCTTAACACAAAAAATAAGGTCGACTGAATGTTAGTCGGGTCTGGCTCATGGTGATCATTTACCGACAATTGAGCCTCCATGGCCTTTATGATTGCAGCTGGCCCCTACACATGGCTCCAGGTTTCGGACGTCGGTCAGCTTTGACTCGTGGTTGATGTTGAAAGAACAAGCTGACCTTGGAAAGATGTGATGAAGCACAAAGTCAAGCAGGTGCCAACCTTGACTTCCATGTAAATGAGTGAACCCATTAAGAGAAAGTTTTATCTGCAATATTTCGCGCTTGCTGGTCTACATATCAGACCTATGGGCAGCCAGCAGCAATCCCACTTAACTGCTTTATTCAATCATCTTCGGCATAGGGGGTTAGGAGCCCAGACAGAAGATCAAAATTCTAGATAAAGGACACTAGGTATAAATTATTCAACTTTTAAAGAATGAGAAAATTTGTTCAAAAATATTAATATAAAAATAAAATGCTTTTAAAGTTTATGTAATTACCAATACTTAACAACAGAAAGTTATGTGTCCATCAAAGGAGAGAAGAATATTTTGGCAATTTATTAAAAATAATCTCGTTACTCTTTTTACTTTTTTCTATTTTCAATTTTGTCTTTATAATTTTTTTTAATGTGAATTAAAGTTATTTTAATCATTAACCATATTGACGCACAAAAAAAATTATGCATCAGTATAGCGACACTTAACCTATACATGCCTCTACTCCTGCTAGCTGCTCTCAACAGGTGTTATGGGACTTATGGTCACCTTTTAAAGGCGGTACTGATTTTTATGAGTCGCCTCCATCAGATGGGTAGAACCCTTGTGGCCTCCTTCCCGCAAAAAAACTACTTTAAAGAGGCCCACACACTAGTCCACATTTTTGAAAAATATGTTTGGTTGGCAAAAATTCATCATCCAAATGCTTTGGATGATGACTAGAATGGAAAGGGAAAGCAGAAAAGTGAGGAAAGGATGGACAAAGAAAGAAAAAACATTTCGTTTCTAGGTCTTGCTTTTGTTTACAATTTCAAAAGGCGGACCAAAAAGCCATTGGATTTTCTTTACCATAGACCTTCCCTTAAAAGGAGAAGGAAGCCTCGAATAACAACATATCTATTGAATCTCGACATGGTAGTACTCATTTTGGAAATATCTGGTGCCAAAGTCACTCAATGGGTAAGTCATGAATCCTTAACCTAAATCCATTTTACCAAAAGTTTCTACCATATCAATTTACCCTTTTGTACAACCCAATAATTTCAAAAAATGAGCCATCTATGAGGCCAATTGTATTTTTGTGTCTTTTTTCTTTGGGCTTAACAGGTTGGTGCATTGTTTAATCCATGTTTCATTTCCTATAAAAGTACTTATTTCCTATAAAATTACTTGCGGGCACCTGTAAGCTCATCTCTCTCTCCCACTCGCCAGTGCGGACTACTATTTAAAATTCACTTCCTCTCTTCCTCTCTCTCTCTATCTCTATACATGCAAGAAAACTCAAATGGCATGGAGCTGTTTCTTTGTTTCTTTCTTCCACCACATTTTCACTTTCCGTGGTAGACAAGTCAAAAAAGAGAGGAACCACCCTGTTGAATAGGAACCATTAGTTTACATGATATGACAGTTCTATCATCGTTGATATTACAGTTCCAAACTTGGTGGCAGAGACGCAGACGTGGAGGTGGAATAAAAAGGCTTGAATCAAAATACTTATGTGAAGTTGGAAGATTGGGTTCCCATGGCAATATGGTGGCTATGGAAGAACATGAATTATGAATACCATGACAACAAGAAAAATTGAAATCTGTTACGTCAGAGGCAATTGACTGTCTTTTTATTATGATTCAACAAGTGCTAAATATGACTCTTCAAGCAGAAGAATGAGTTTCCACAACTTTTGGTCCTTTTTTTATGTAGGAAGTCCCTCAGAAATATCATCTACTTCAAAACAGATCAGCATCACCACAAAAGCATATAGAAGACTGATATGCTAATGAAACCACATCTGAAAGATGCCTTGGTTTGATCGACCAACTTCCCCTTCCCTATTTTAATGCTATTCACAGTACCTACACCGCGGTCCTTATACAAGAGACGGCAAATTCAGATTGGACATCCCTATCAAGTCTGAATTGAGAATGCATTTATAAAAGAAAGAATCCTTAAAATTTACTTGTTTCCACCATTCCTCCCGTTCTACTTCAAAGTTCCCAGCCACGGAAAATGTGATGCATTTGATGTAATCCATGCATGGGTTTCCTTCAACAATATTGGGCGGGCAGTAAGCTTCTTGATTTCCACATCAACTTCTGCCAACAAGATCCAAGATCAAAGAATAGATCAGTTTTCAGCACAAAGAAACTAACCAGCCACAATCAACAGGACAAGCTTCTATAAGAGGAAGAAACTAATCTAGCATGCACCTTAGAAAGGACAAGCTTCTGGGAATCAATCATGCCCATCAAGTCTAGATCTTGATTAACTCTCCGCTCCTTGCTGACGTCCACATCTGCAGTGCCTGATAGGACCATAACTAGTTCAGACCAGATGGGATGACTCAGATGTTCTCTGGAAGAAAAATTAACTCATGATCAACTAAGTCAAAACCAGCTTCATCCCATCAAGGGACAAAATGCAAGTTCCTACTAAAAGTGGCTTGATACTGATGAAACTACAAAGAAAAGGAGGAAATTCGGAAATTCAAACTGTTACAGTCTTATGGTATTAGAAGCAAAGTAGTTTACAAATCAAATCATGAGAATATATATTGTTACATTAAAGGGAGGCAGCTCTTTGCAAATGCACCATGTCTCAAACAGCAACTTTGTGTTTCAACAACTATACTAAGTAGTAAGTAGCTATAGGTGTGCCATCATTCTTAAGAATTATATTTATAATTTCACCAATACATTCTACTTGTTGTGTAAATTGGCCACCTGTAACAACATTCTAGAAATAAAATCAGCATTAACCCAATAGAATATATACCAAGATAAGATCGAGAGAAAGGATTAAATAGACCAAGTAAGGTTACTAAAAATAGCAAGAAGGCAATAGACAGTATAAAGGCTATAATTCCAAAAGATCTTGGACGCTCCATGAGCAGCAATTAGGGCACAGACATCAGCAAAGAGGAATTCTTACATCCATACCAGTGCTACATAGTAATGAGACTGAATAATCATCTTACCCATGTGTTGCAGGAGGAAGGCCTTGAAGTTGTTCAGTATAAGGTGGCGTATCAAAATCTACAAAGTCATAAAATTATTCACAAATAAGTAGATTGTATGATTTCCAAATAAATATATTCATAAATACATAGTATGTGGAATGGATCAAGGAAAGTAGGTCTTACAAAAGCTTTGAATGCTGGACGATGTGCAGCCATCTCATATAAGCAATTTGCAAACCATATCCAAAACTTATACTAAAAAATTTAGTACAATTATCATACAAAAATATTGGCCACCATGGAAAAAACGAGAGAGAGAAGAGAACAAATATCAGATTTGAAACCATATTGAATGGCTGAATATAGATCGTTAGAGAGAGTTATAAGATTACATAGGTTAGCCACAATCTACTGCACCCATTTTCAAAGGCCCAGAGGAATTAATCAACAAAAGAATATCCAAAACAAAATGGGCAGAAGCTATGGTAAATATGCATGCTTGAAATGTAGAATGCTTTGTAGCTGCACCTACTAAAAATACTTGATATTCTCTTTGACTTAGCTATTACTTACAAGACACACTATTAGAAAAGTGACTCGTAAAAGATGGTAGAGACATTATGGAGGATGACCACCACAGCATATGCAAGATAGCATGTGCATATAAATATAAATAAACATGCATTAAAAGTTAGATATAAATATGTAGATAAATAGCTATATGTAATACATAAATAAATAGAGAACTAATGTAAATGTGTATGACATTATCACTTCAAATAATATGTCACCTTTGAGTCTTTGATAACTCTGAAGAAACCAAATGTAAAATTAGGGCTCGTGTATAAAAAAAGTGTAGCAAATACCGCAAAACTAACTTATATTAATCCGCACTGCCCTTTCAAGTTAATCTAAGATGCCCTCTATTGTTCCTTGCAACACCACCTTTGAAGTCAAATAAAATAAAACATCAACCTCATATTTGAAAATAATTAACATGGCATTATTTTAGACTTGTCAGTTTCACACAGAAAAAAACCTCAAAATGATCAAATGTGGTCAGACTAAGAGAAAAGATAATGAAAGATATACAAAATGTGTCATTTTTAAAATTCTAACTTTTAGATCCGCAAGGGGGGAGGGAGAGAGTTGAACGTGCAATAACCAGAAACACACAATTATAACCAAATAAAACCCTTACTTATAGGTGACAAAAGTCTATAACTTTTCTTCCTACGATAAACAATTCATTTCTACATGTTGCACTTTCAGTTGGTGCAAAAGAAAGCAGTCTGTAGCCCAGATCATACTTGACATGCATGTTCTGCTGTGGAATATTCCCAAAGATGGGCATCTCTCCATCTTTAATGGCTGAGCAGATGATTCCACTTCTAAACATTCCAAAGATATTTGAAGGTGGCAGCTTCCAGTCTGCACTAGCGAAATGAAAGGTCATCTCCGGCAACCCTTCATGTGGATCACCATTGTTCTCTACATGGTAACACAGCAAATCTTGCTCAGGAGGATAAAAGCGCTAACGGTTTATGACATTGGCCACTGCATTTGCCACTTGACCATAGACATCTTTGGCAAGAAAAGTCAGGCTGGTACCCGAGTCTATGATGATCGATCTGGCCCTCTCCCAACAATGCAGTTGTCTGTGCACCAGCAAATTGTATGTTGAGTCTGCTGTTCCCGACACTTATGTTTGTCAGGATGAGCACATAAAAGCTGCCTTCACCACCATCTGATGCCATCGGCGTCTCTTGAACCTCTTCTGTGCCTGAAAAGTCTGCATCGTCGCCGAATTTGAGCTGTCCCACGGAATTGTTTTCATTTCTATATGGAGGAAGACAGTAAGCAAATTTGTCATCAATGGAAGAGCCGATCTGTTTAACAAGAGAGAGAGGACCATGGCCAAGGCCAACAAGGCCTGGAACTTTACGCAGGGCAAAATCAGGATTATCTTCACGATGAACAAAGACAATTCCTTCATGCTTGATGGTGTTGGCACCATTGTCAAACAAGCGCTTCTCGGAGGCTAGGACTCTTTATATTTTGGAAATGTTTCTATAGGAATATCTGAACCAGCAAAGTTGGTCGCTGGTGCAACAATGGACATGCAGTTCCGTGCAGAAGCTGGTGGAGCATCTCTGGTTCTTGTAGGTGGACGACTGAAGTGTATCAAACATTGGTGTTTTGACATGGCAGTTGTCACAATGGTGGCATGTTGTCCATATGAGGATACTACCAGTGCCTAGAATGGCCCAGTACAGGCTGGATGGGGTACCTAGCGATAGTTTCATGAGAAGCTCACCGGGACCAGCCATCACGGGGCTGGAGATCATGCTGGTGGTATTGGCAAACCATGAAGCAATGCTGCGGGAGCGCAACATGAAGCGCAGAGCCGCCTGCTCAGCTCGTTGAGCTAGAGTGGATGAAAGGTCATAGAGAGGTGACAGGGATGAGTCTCGATGAATGAGGTCCATAGAGAAGCCGAGAGGTTTGGAAGCGAAGATTGTGGTAGGGTTAGGCAGTATTGCAAGTAGGAGCAGCTGCAGGAGGAGGCTGAATGCTAAGGGGGAGAAGAAGGCTGCCATGGCGAGGACTAAATGGTTGCGGTACTAAGGTGAAATGTGTTGATATTTATAATGGAAGTCATAGTTATGGTGGCCACTGATGAAGGGAAGGATTTGGATTTGAAAATTATGCACAAAAAAAAAGACATGTGGCTGAACTGAGTTACATATTCCTTTGTGTAACCAGTAACCATCACAATGGAGAAAAGTGGTAGCATCTTCCAATTGTTAAGCTTGGGTATAACAATCACAAACATTTGAAGACTTTCAAACACAAAAGGAAGGCTGCAGACACTTTAACGTATTACTTAAGGTGACCACAATAACTGTTGTATACGTTGGAAGAAGAGATTGTCCTAGTGGTGTTTGAAAATTTTTTTTAGGCATCAGGGGTGGAGCCAAGGGAGGCTCGCATGGCCCTGACCCCACCTCAATTTTTTTTAAAAAAAAATTATATGTAAATTTTAGTAAATTTCACTTGTCCTCTATAAAAATTTTGAAAAATGATATTTTGATCGTAGTCAAAATTTAGAAACATTAATCGGCCCTTCTCATGAAAATTTTTTGGCTCTGTCCCTGTAACGCATGGTAGTCCCTGCTCCAAAACCTGTCCATTGACCTCCTTAAACCGTGAACCTTGAAGTTATTGGCAAATCTTTCTCCCACACGATCTCTCTCATACATATATATATACAAATGTCTTTCCACCCCAGGATATTATGGGCTCAAATCTGTTGATAGTTCATGGGCCAGAGGCTCATGCAGTAAGGGTTGCAGGTATGCTATGTCCATTTTGGCCATATCATATGCCTCTTTTATATTTTTATATATATAGCAAAAAATTAAATGGTGACTCTGATTATTCAATGTAACTCTACTCGTTCATAAGGACTATTTGATTCATTATAATGAATAGACGAAAGAAAAATAAAGAAAAAAAAGTAGTGGGTATTTTTATCATCTAGTATTAGTTTATACTTTTTTTTTCTTCACCTTTCTCTCAACCATTAAGTGGGTGAATGTGAATATGGCCATAATATATATATATATATATATATATATATATATATATATAGCAGTAATTGGCTGGCGTTACATGGCTGTTTTGAGTTGACCGCTCTTGCGTTGAGTGATGTTTATCCCCTCTCAAGACTGTAAAAAGTTTCATGTTTGAGTTGAAGTTGGACTTGCATTTCATTCTTAAATCAAAATTTCAAACCATCAAATGCCCCCTAAAAGAGCGGTCGACCATTTGTTTGTTCGTGGCCATTCTCTTGGGCCAGGCTGTCTATAATAGCGTGTAGTCATCTTTTGACATCATTCTCCTTCTCTTTTTTGCTTCTATATATTGTTGTTTGTGTGCGGTTCTTTATAATTTGGGGATTTCTTTTCATCTATTTTGTAATGTATTTTTTTCATTTCATCTGTGAAAATTGGTTTGAATCAACCTATTTGAATTGTACCAGCTTGTTCGCCTGAATGATGAAATAACAATCGGCAAAGTTTAATATTTTATAAATAAACTTGTGCTAGCCCCTTTCCTAAAAAATAACATAACATATGTAGGACTCTAATTTTAGATGAGCAGGAGGTCACCCCACAATCTTAGAGAAAGCCAGAAGCTCCCTCTTTCCCCTTACCCTCAAGCCCACGGCCGCATCGATGCCTGTGAGTGGGGCCAAATATCCATCAACTAGCATAGTGCTTCCACTCTAGTTGCAGTATAGAAATGTAGCACCAACATCACTCGCGCTCGGTTAGACTTCAGCTAAGCATCCCCCTTTCCGTCTACCTACTTAGGGGTTGTTCTTATTTTGAAAATTTTATGAGTGTCCCTGCTGTCAAATGACTCTTTAACAATATTGGAGCCACATTACGGATATTGTAAGCAATTTCTCTTACCTGTCATTGATACTAGTTTTTAAAACTTTTTATATACCTTAAAGTTGAAAATTAAACTAATATTGCACCTTAGCCAGAAACTTTTGGATTTGCCACTACCCCTTTAGGGATCTATTTTTCTTCAGCTTGTTCTGTTGCTGAAATCCATTTTGGTGATTTTTGGACTCTAATTAGTTTCAAGGCATGAAGCATAGACTCTCCATCCAACATGCACCAAACTCCATAAGTTAGTGATGTACTGCATATTTTGGTGATTGATTATAACCTTGCTTAGATTATCTTGCAATCAAGTTGAGGAGTTATCATGTTCTAAGTTTAAAATAAATAGTTTTCTAGTACCTAAACAAATTCTTGTATAATAATGTAATTGCACTGCATGAACTTCCTGCAGCGGCAGCTTGTGACATCAAATAGTTTTTTTTTTCATTCAGAAACTGTCGTGGGAGATCCTCGTTCTATTCATGAGACATCAAATAGGTAATTAAATATATAAATGAAAGTAATTAATCCACTGTCTATGTCATAATTTACAGACACCAAGATTGGAACATTTTGCCGGGGGGGACTTATAGTGGCTGGTGACATTAGCTAGTAATGTAACAAGTTCTTGCGTCATTTACTAGGGATTGCATGCAACCTTTTGTGTTTCTGCACCCTTCTCCAAAATCCAAGCAATGCTAAGTAATAACGTTTGAATATTCTTGTGTTGAAGAATTCCAATCACAAATTGATCAAGAACAGAGACATCTTAATGAATCCCTTAGGTAACCACAGTAAGCATTGAACATGCTGTAAGAGGGAAAGTATTGAAGCTAAGTGTGGGTTGCTGTGCACCATTGCCTATACCAGTCAGTCAAAAATATATTGTGATGATGCTGAACCCGGTTGCTGTCACATCATAGTGCCCATGTTTGATGTGACTCACGTGCCCTCCAGCCAAAAAGTCTTGGCTCCGCCACTAAAAAACGGGTTGAGATCACTAGTTAGTGGGTTAGCATGAGCTTATTCGTGTCATGAGAAATCAATTTTTTGATGGGATATTCATATGATCCATCTATTCTAGAAGGTTGACTAGAAAATAGACGAATGTCATCATACTTTAAACATGTTTAACGATTAAAATGGGTGATTAAAGGGATTCAAATAAAAGTTAGTCTATTTTTTTTCTCTTTGAACTGGCCTTTGTGTCCAATTAAGATGAACCTCTACAGCTGGATGATTATTTTTTTGTTTGGTGTCGATAAAAACCATTGCAAAAGATGCATTTGCAATGATCAATTGCGTTACCATGGTTTTCAATAATGGAACAGAACTTTTATGGCAGTTTTTAACAACACAAAATAACCATCCAAGCATAGAAACAACTGTGATTTCAATACACACACACACACACACACACACACACACACATATATATATATATATATATATATATATATATATATATATATATATATATATATATATATTCCCTCTAAATTGCTTTGTTGATGCTTCTAGTATGTTTTCTATCTGGGAAGATGTCTAACCTGACCCTACAAGTAACAGACATTATCTATGTCTATAGATGACCTTTGCACAATTATTTCTGCTGCTGAAACAAGTACATCTTGTTTAGGATTTACCATCATAGAAACCGATTCTGTTGAATTTGAATGAACCTGAAATTGTGGGACACCTGATACAGAATAGGCTCTAGGGAAATGGAGGTAAGGCTAAGGTTTCGGCCATCTTGTTGAGAGGTAGTATGAAATACCCCTCTTGCTCACCTGATGCTAGGGAAGATCTCTATAGATTGTTCTTATTTTTTTAATTGCTTCAGTCTTAACACAAAAAATAAGGTCGACTGAATGCTAGTCGGGTCTGGCTCATGGCGATCATTTACCGACAATTGATCCTACACATGGCTCCTACACATGGCTCCTACACTGCCTTTATGATTGCAGCTGGCCCCTACACATGGCTCCGGGTTTCAGACAATGGTCGGCTTTGACTCGTGGTTGATGTTGAAAGAACAAGCCGACCATGGCAGGACGTGATGAAGCACAAAGTCAAGAAGGCGCCAACCTTGACTTCCATGTAAATGAGTGAAGCCATTAAGAGAAAGCTTTATCTGCAATATTTCGCACTTGCTGGTCTACATATCAGACCTATGGGCAGCCAGCAGCAATCCCACTTAACTGCTTTATTCAATTATCTTCGGCATAGGGGGTTAGTAGCCCAGACAGAAGATCAAAATTCTAGATAAAGGACACTAGGTATAAATTTTTCAATTTTTAAAGAATGAGAAAATTTGTTCAATAATATTAATATAAAAATAAAAAGCTTTTAAAATTTATGTAATTTCCAATACTTAACGAGAGAAAGTAATGTGTCCATCAAAGGAGAGAAGAATATTTTGTTAATTTATTAAAAATATTCTCCTTAGTCTTTTTACTTTTTTCTATTTTCAATTTTGTCCTTATAATTTTTTTTAATGTGAATTAAAGTTATTTTAATCATTAACCATATTGACGTACAAAAAAAATTATGCATCAGTATAGCGACACTTAACCTATAACCTGCCTCTACTCCTGCTAGCTGCTCTCAACAGGTGTTATGGGACTTATGGTCACCTTTTAAAGGTGGTACTGATTTTTATGAGTCGCCTCCATCAGATGGGTAGAACCCTTGTGGCCTCCTTCCCACAAAAAAACTACTTTAAAGAGGCCCACACACTAGTCCACATTTTTGAAAAATATGTTTGGTTGGCAAAAATTCATCATCCAAATGCCTTGGATGATGGTTAGAACAGAAAGGGAAAGGAGAAAAGTGAGGAAAGGATGGACAAAGAAAGAGAACATTTCGTTTCTAGGTCTTGCTTTTGTTTACAATTTCAAAAAGCGGACCAAAAAGGCATTGGATTTTCTTTACCATAGACCTTCCCTTAAAAGGATAAGGAAGCCTAGAATAACAACATATCTATTGAATCTGGACATGGTAGTACTCATTGTGGAAATATCTAGAGCCAAAGTCACTCAATGGGTAAGTCATGAATCCTTAACCTAAATCCATTTTACCAAAAGTTTCTACCATATCAATCTACCCTTTTGTACAACCCAATAATTTCAAAAAATGAGCCATCTATGAGGCCAATTGTATTTTTGTGTCTTTTTTCTTTGGTCTTAACAGGTTGGCGCATTGTTTAATCCGTGTTTCATTTCCTATAAAATTACTTATTTCCTATAAAATTACTTGGGTGCGCCCATAAGCTCATCTCTCTCTCCCACTCGCCAGTGTGGACTACTATTTAAAATAAAAATAAAACATGTAATACCTATCTCTTTCTCTGTCCGTCTCTCTCTCTATCTCTATACATGCAAGAGAACTCAAATGGCATGGAGCTGTTTCTTTGTTTCTTTCTTCCACCACATTTTCACTTTCGGGGTAGACAAGTCAAAAAACAGAGGAACCACCCTGTTGAATAGGAACCACTAGTTTACATGATATGGCAGTTCTATCATCGTTGATATTACAGTTCCAGACATGGTGGCAGAGACGCAGACGTGGAGGTGGAATAAAAAGGCTCGAATCTAAATACTTATGTGAAGTTGGAAGATTGTGTTCCCATGGCAATATGGTGGCTATGGAAGAACATGAATTATAAATACCATGACAACAAGAAAATCGAAATATGTTACATCAGAGGCAATTGACCGTCTTTTTATTATGATTCAACAAGTGCTAAATATGACTATTCAAGCAGAAGAACGAGTTTCCACAACTTTTGGTCCTTTTTTATGTAGGAAGTCTCTCACATATATCATCGACTTCAACACAGATCAGCATCACCACAAAAGCATATAGAATATGGATATGCTTATGAAACCACATCTGAAAGATGCCTTGGTTTGATCGACCAACTTCCCCATCCCTATTTTAATGCTGTTCACGTTACCTACACCATGGTCCTTATAAAGAGATAGCAATGTCATTGAAAATTATATACATATATATGTATATATATAATATATATATATATATAAAATATATATATATATATATATATATATATATATATATATACAATATATATATATGCATATATAATATATATGCATATATAATATATATAATATATATATATATATATATATATATATATATATACACACACAGACACACTATTCCGGATGTGCTATACTAGTACAACTAGGGTGGAAGCGCTATGCCAGTTGATGGACATTTGGCTCTACTCACATGGGCATGGGCATTATCGGATGCCGGATTTCAGTTTTCACTCAAGCTGAAACTTGAATGATAACCTTGCTTAGATTATCTTGGAATCGAGCTATCATGTTCTAAGTGTAACATATATAGTTTTCCCGTACCTAACATATATGTTCAAGTATAATAATGTAATTGGTCTGCATGCCCATCCGGCAGCCACTGCTTGTGATATCAAGTAGGTAATTTTTTGCTGGGAAACTGCCGAGGGAGCCCTCGCTTTATTGAAATGTCAAATAGGTAATTAAATAAATAAACTAATCCACTGTCTATGTCACTAATTTCTAGACACCAGCTGACATTGTAACATTTTGTGAGGGTACTATGTTGTAAGAAGGGCAGTAGCGGAGCTAAGGGTGGGTCGGTGTGCACCATTTTACCCATACCAGTTATTCAAAAATTATATTGTGATAAAGCTGGACTCAGTTCCAGTCACATCATAGTGCCCACATGGGCACTATCAAACTCAGGTCGGTGACTCAAGCGATGTTCAGTCAAAAAATTTGGGTACTGCCTACACCAGCCCACGTATGACCACCAAACGCTCTAGCACCAATCTCAATTTTCTGTACTTCCATGAATTTCATGATCCTGACAATCAAAATAAAGGTTTGTATAAAATTTAAAATAAAATTTGAATTCACATTGACAAATGCACATTTAAATAAATAGCAAATTAAGTGGTTACTTGTTTGATGA